>NW_017304196.1:81137-83472 GCF_001594115.1 Trachymyrmex septentrionalis | reverse complement strand
GAGAGAGAGAGAGAGAGAGAGAGAGAGAGAGAGAGAGAGAGAGAGAGAGTGGTAAAAAAAGAATAAAATAGTGAAAAGAAAAAAATAGTGAAAAGAAGAGGATATGCAAGAAATGTAGTAATAGAATAATTACTGGCAAAGCGTTACTATAAATAAAGTAAAAGAAAAATTCAAAGTTTTCCTTCTTTCTTCTTTGACTCTTTTATTATACTTTCATACTCTTATTTTTAATTACTTTCCGCGGAATGGTAAAAAAAAAACGATCATTCGATCTTGGAAAACTTGCACGATCAGAGAATCCATTCGGAGTTATACCATCACGCAATCTGGACTTTCTTCAATGAATGTCTATTAGACTGAATTGCTGTTTGTTTATCATGTCTTTTGCGCACGTTTTACATCTCTCTTTTATTTCTCTCCGTCCATTATCCTAAGAGCTATAAACATACATTATGTTATGCTGTAAATGTTTATTAAATTTTCAAGGCGCTCTGAGACGATCATGTCCATTGCAATTTTCTCTTGATAATTGAACTTGCTGATCAACGATTACACACACACACAAGAATTAAAATCGTTTATTATATCCAACAGGAAGTCATAAGTTATCAATAATGAATTGACTTAATAGATCGAGTTTATCGAAAGTAGTCTGAAAGTATGACAGAATAAATACTTTTACGCAAGCAAAAGCAGAACAACTCAGAATGGGACAGAACAAATGTATGGTATATAAATGTGTGTGTGCGTGCGCGCGCGCGCGCGCGTGTGTGTGTGTGTGTGTGTGTGTGTGTGTACGGATATCGTTGATTTGGTTGATTTAAAGAATGATAAAAAAAATAGCACGAATTGTGAAATTTAAATTGTTTTAAGTAAATCGTGAAATTGTCAGTAATCGATGGTCCCCCCTGAAATAATTGCATATCATGCGATTTTATTTTTAATATTTCGATGAAATGAACAAAAATCTGATACAAGATATCAAGAGATAAATACATCATGAAATACTTATACTCTGTGATTTTTAATGGACTTCAAATTTCTTCGCTATTATTACAAATCCTATCTTTCAAGGATATCTTTGAAAAACTTTTATTTTCAATCATGAGTTTGAATAAAGATTTATTATATGCAACTTGTCATTTTATACAACAGGAAATTAATATTGTATTAATACCGTTAATGCGAAGAAACACGACATTTTTTTTAAATCTATATTAAAAGTAAATATCACTAACTTTAAGTGGGTATTAATTCCAGTGTAAGGGGATACTCTAAAGATCCCGTTTTTTAAATTACTTGATGAGAATTAAAATAAAAACTATCAAAGCTGTATTATTGAAGTTTCGCACATATATTTATTCGTATTTTAAATCAATTTTCAAAATTTTTTAAGTAATGTATTTGCGTCAATATTGTAAGGATTGCGTCCGTCATATATTATAAAATGTCTGCGGCATAAAGTACGCCAGTCCTAATAATTTGAAATAATCGTTCTAAATTTTTTTTTATCTATAGAAAAGGTATAATTATATTCTATATCATAAAAATCGATATATACAATTTTTTTTGTAGAATATTAAAGTTGAAAAATTTATGCAAAATTCAAGGTCACTTTCAAAGGTTGTCATTTTTTAAACATTATTTTATTTTTTAAATTTTAATACGGTATTTTTTTTAATTTTAGAACTATAACCACATTTTTGCGAATTAAAAAAAAAATTGGATTATTTGTTTCAGATAACTACGACTGATGCAATTCATGTAACAGGCATTTTATAACATAATGTATTATTAATTCTAAAAAGTAACTTTAAAATAAATGGGGTCTCTCTCTAGATAGAATACTCCCTTAAATATTACTATACATATTTGTAACATACATTAGTGCCATGCAACCAATTGATTCTTCATCGAAAATTATTGATTTCTATACAAGGTACATGATCGATCGTTGTGTGTCTAGGCACGTTCGATTATAGATTATAGATAAGTGACTATGGATGTTTATGCATACATGTGCATGTGCGATCCTCTGCACGTTGAATTGGCAGCACATAATCGGTGAAACTGCGTCAGGACTTGTCAGTAACTTAAGGGGAACATTATGCTACTGCCAATAGTGTTGAGTAATTATGTATTCTCTGGAAGATTTGCGATAATTGAAAATGTGACGATATTATAGATCATTCTGTTAACTTAAGTGCGGTCAGAATGTAGCATAAATTATACTGGTAAAAATTTGGTTTATTATGATAAATATGTATTTTATTCATTATATACACGCACGTATGCACGCATAATAAACATAATTTGAGAATTTAACTTTTTAATT
>NW_017304196.1:72816-81037 GCF_001594115.1 Trachymyrmex septentrionalis | reverse complement strand
TACACGCACGTATGCACGCATAATAAACATAATTTGAGAATTTAACTTCGCAATTTTTGCTCTCTCTCACGCACAGTGTGTGTGTGCTGCGCGCGCGCGCGCACAGAGAAGCAAGTAAAGTAATGAAAATAACAGTTTATCTTCTTCAATGTGTCACAACATTGCTTTCTCATTATTTTTATCTCTCCTTCCATTCTTTCTTCAGCGTTTATTACAATATGAATCGCTTGAAGAAATTCTTTTAATTATTCGCGAATATGAATACAAATTCGATGGATTTACCCGCGTTTATTCATATCTTCTACATTCACATTAAGCTGCATATATAAGTGTAGTAAGAATGCATGTAATCTGGTCTGACCACAAGAATCAAAATAAGCCTAAAAAAAAGACTTAGCAATAATCATGTAATTTATGTGTTGTGTGCGCGCATGTATTATACGAGGGTTAGTTTAAAAGTAAGTTTCTTTATTTTAGGAAAAACAGAAAGACAAAGAGTTTAAAAACCTGAAAAATTTTATTTTAACTTATTACATTTTGGTTATTTTTGTTATAAATTCATCATTTTTTCCTATGCATTTATTGTGACAAAAGAAATTTTTCAGAAAAAATGTTGATTTTTCGAAAAATAATCAAAGTGTGATAAGTTAAAAAAATTTTTTCAGACTTTTTAATCTTTGTTTTTTTCTTTTTTCTAAAATAGGAAAATTTACTTTTGGACTAACCTTTGCATATGTGCGTATGCCATGCGTATGTGAATGTTGTAATAGCCGTATATTTATCGTAGCCATAGAATTTTATATAATCTATAAGAAAGAATATCTGTGTTCTTTCATAATTCTTTCGAATATATGTGTTCTTGTGTTTGAAATCCATATGTTTTTTCTTAAACCTTTACCTACATCTAGGCCAATAGATAGGACAATCAAAACCACAAAAAAGTAACATTGAGACAAAACCACAAACAACAATAATAATTTTAGAATATAAGCACGTCGGCAAAAGTGTATCAATAGTTTGTTTTCATTCTTGGCTATATATACGTCAAAAAAGCCTGTAAATTTCTAGTAAATACGTTTCATACTATTTGTCTTCTTTCTCTTCTCATGGTGAGTCTTTCCGTTAGAAGTAGCATCCGTTGTAAAAGTATTCGCTGACTGCGGTCAGCGAGCGAAACGACTGAATATGTCGTTGTTTTGTCATGTCTGCCGACAGTCTAGACTTACCGAGTCCTCGAGTCCGGCTATTCGACGTCACCGAATAAAACAGACTTTTCGGACAGCGCGAAACGTTCACGAAACATCGTGTTTTGTGACCGGCAAGCAGGTAGACGGATTCGAACTGATCATTTCTACTCTGCAGACTTTTCTAGTCAGTTCTGATTTCATTTTATGCAAGGTTCCATGCACACTCAACGTTTATGCACGGCTGATAGTTGGTACATTGATAGTTGGCAGATACATACATGCGGGTAGAATTTAAACTTGTATTACAAAATGTTCCAAACTTTTTTATTTTTGAACTATTTATTACGTTATATATTAGAAACATTTTTTTACTTGATGTTTATTTTTCACGCAAAGTACACATTTTCTTGAATAACTTATCGTCGATAATTTGCTCTTGATATGAGAAGCGAATAGAGAGTAACAAGTATGACAGGAGGAAAAAACATTAAAAGGAAAGACGTTAAGATGTTTCGCGAAAAAGGCGGCATATGCAGTTTTCCAGCTGCATCCGTGATATACTTTCCTCTTTCATTCTATGCTATGTCTGAATAGACTCACGTCTATTCAGATCAGTCAAGAAGTTCAACCACGTTTCTTGCGCCATTTTTCATCAATCGTTCTTGCTTCCACATTTAAACGTCTCTACATTTCGTAAAAATGTCTTTACATTTTCTTTCTCTTTAATTCTTACTATTCTTCTTACTACGACTACTACTACTCCTACTATTACTGCTGCTGCTACTGCTGCTGCTGCTGTTACTGCTACTGCTGCTGCTGATGCTGCTGCTGCTGCTATGACATCTGCTGCTATTACTATACTAGTACTACTAGTATTACTGTTACTACCATTATTTTTTTGCTTTTAATAGCGCAATCTATTAGTTTACAGGTATTTTAACATTACATGAAATATTTAAATACATCCTGTGCATAACTTCGATTGAATTTGTGTTGATGTAATTATTACTTTACTCCATTCAAGATTTGCTCAATAAAAACTGTTAACATCAATACTAAAATTCAATTAAATCAAGACTAAAATTTTTGAAGCATGATTACAATATTTTTGCTTACATATTTTTGTCTATAATATTATATTATATAAAAGATTATTTTATATTTTTTTATTTAAAAGGGTTTTTTATTTACCTTCATCTTATAATAGCTTATATGTATATACAGGATGCCCCAAAATAATCACCAAATATTTCATAGACAGATAGAGCGGACTAAACTGAGTTGAAAAATTCTGTACTATTTTGCAATTTTTGCAATAGTTAATAAAATATTAATTACTAATAATTGCCTTTAAATTGGTCTTCAAATTGGTATTCAATAATTTTTTATTTATATACTATCAAATTTACAGAAAAACTGCAAGAGACAAATTGTTTATTTTCTTCTCATAGAACTCTAAGAATTTTTTCAGAATATTCTCATGTTGGTAAAAATAAGACAATGCAGTACTAAAAAGTTGATAAAAAATTCTGAAAAACACTTCTTAGAACTCTAGAAGAAAAAGAAAATAAACAATTTTTGTTTCTTGCTGTTTCTCTGTAAAGTTGGTAATACTTGAAGAAAAAGTTATTGAAAATCAATATTCGGCGATTTTTAGTAAATGATATCTTATCAACTATTGAAAAAATTGCAAAATGGTAAAGGACTTTTCGACTCAGTTAATCCGTTCTACCCCTATGCGAGAATTTGTCGTTACTTATCAAACAATCTGTATAATATATGTACGCGCACGCGCGCGCGCGCGCGTGTGTGTGTGTATATACATATAAAATTTTGAGAAGACTCTACACAAAATGTCATTTGTTACTTTGGTGTAGATACTAGATGCGCATGATTATGCAATGGTCAGATATTTTCCACCATTGACAATGGTACTTGCATAAGCTATGTATTCTTGGCCGAAGAGGGCAAGAGACGAACAGAGAAATGGGTCCTCTCGGTTCGGAGATTCTGAATAGTAATGATTATAGTAAATTGCTCTTGCTTGGCTTGGGGTGCCTAATAGCCACTCAGTGGGGTTGTTGAAACCGCTCGCCCCTTCGTTCAACCTTTGATGCCCCCGCCCGAGTCAACCCTTCAAAACTTGATTGTTTCTACCCTGTTCCGCAGCGTGGATGGAACTCTAGTTCGTTCTTCTTGAATTTTCTCGATACTTCTTACCGACGTGCATATTTCTTTTCCCACGATGCGTCCAACGCAGCAAGTCTTTCAAATTTTTTATTTCTCTCTTATTTCTTGCGTATTTGATCTGACGTGTTATATAAAATCGTTCTTATTTCTAACATTGCAGTGTTGAGTAGATAATTCTTCACCTCAGTCTTGGTTATTTTACGCAAAGAAATTATTATTTTATTGGTATAATTTTATTAGCTTTCAGCTAATATCTCGCGTACGATTGTTGAAAACTTCAAGATTCTATTGTTAGCGAAGAGAGTCGTTAAGATATTGATATTTAATATAATATTACACATGCATGCTTCTGCATGTGCTCAAGTGCATGCATCCGTATGCCGCTAGTTGATTGCGTGTATACAAATAATTATATGCGTTAATACGATATATAAGTTAATAAAAAGCATTCAAGTATCAGCAATAGTAGTATGAATGATTGAGATAAAAGCTTCGTAGGTGATTTTTTCATATCAATGAAGAAAAAGAAAAACGAAGAACGGAATAACGTTGAAAGAGCTTGATATTGAAGTTACAGAATGTATAGATGAAACATTCGCTTGCTAAGTATTACAAAACTAGGAAGCCAACACAAGCCTATCATACAACTATTCAAGAATAAAGGACTGTGGACATGCGGAAGTAAAAGACAAAGTTATAGTGCGTTGTCTTTCGCTGAAAAAGGAAAGGGAGAAAGAGGAAAGGAAAACACAGGGAAAGAGAAAGGAAGAGCAGAAGAGCGAGAAAGGAAGAAGTAAAGTCAGAAAAAAAGAGGAAGAGTGAGTGAGTGAATGAGTGAGTGAGTGAGAGAGAGAAGGGGGGGGGGACGATAAGGGAGAACATGCCAGCAAGGACTATGGTCGTAGCTGCCCACGCTATACGTTCCATTCATCCACGTTCACTGTGACCACCTGTGCAACTCGACAGTCCAGCTCTAACGATGTACGTAGGTACTCTTCTATGGTATTCTCTACAAAAGATACAATAATCACAAAATGCTTCTTTCCAAATATAAGCGCAATGGTCTAAAACATTATTATATATGGATGAAAATCAATGATACTGTGCTTAGAAAATGTCAAATTTCTTCAAATTGTACATGATCTTCTATACGTACTTTTATACCATTAGGTATTAATATTACTATTAGGCTGTCATGATATATAATAAGAGATAAACTTTTAAAGATTTTTTTGAAATTTAATATTGATTATTGAAAACTATTGCATTTGTTGTATAGCATATATATATGAAATTTAAAAAATGTATGCTATATTACTGTATAATCAATATTAATCGATAATAAAAATGAAGTAGAAAAAATTTTAAAGAAATACTTAAGAATTTTAAAGAAATTCTTAAGAGTTATGGTTTTATTTAGAAATTTTTGAAATATATAATATATATTGAATAGTCAAATTGTGTACTGTAACTTATAATATATTGAATTTGATTAGTATTTGTTATTAGCATTGTAATATATATACTTTAAAATGCAATTGTTTATATCTTACAATTTTTTTTAGTATTATTAAATATTATTATGATTGTGTGCAATTATTGAACCGTACAATATTTGCATATATTCTTTTTTATTACTGCATTGTACTAGAACTTTCTTTCTCGCTTTCGCTAAATTTCAAACATATATCTATATATTTTACTTTAAATACAAAAAATGTGTACTAGTTCAGATCTTAAAAAAAAGCAGACTTTATATGTAAAGAAGTTTACGCGCATGTACAGTAAATATATATACATATAATTTCTTATTAATTGCTTATTGTTATAGTATTCTTTTTTCCTTTTTTATTCGTTTTATTACTCTTTATAACATTTTATTGTAATAAGTATTTTTTCTGATTAATTCCTTTTGTAATTATATAACTTTATACAACACGCATATTAAATACGTTCTCGCAAGTCGCACTTATGTTAGTATCGCGTGAGTGCCTTTGGCCATCTTGGAATCTGATTGCAACTTTACATATCAAGATTACGATTATATGCAGTAAGATTAGATCATTCCGCTACAATTTGTATTTATAAACTTTATATATGACACATACTTTGCAGAAATTGATTATTCAGAATTTTTAATTAAATGGTACATTATTATATGTGATCTTATATTCTTCTATATTGAAAAATTGTTTGTATATAATAAATAATTGAATTCATTAAGAAACAAAATTTTATTTTTAATTTTTTAAATAGAATAAAGTGTCAAATATTTAATTAGATATTACTTGCAAAAATTAATTAAATTGATTATAAATGATAAAAAACAAGTTGCTTTTATTTTATAGAATTGTGATCGTGCATACATACAAAGAAACTTGCATAAGGGATACATTTTCCAAGTTTCACGTACTATAGAAAAACATTCAGTATGAGTTGTATGACAATAGATTTTTTTCTCTCTTTATCTCTCTTTCTTATGCTTCTTCCTTTTTCTTCTTCTCTTCTTTCTCCTTTTCCTTCTCTTTCCTCTTTTTCTCTCGACCAGTGGACGAAAATGTTCAGCACCCTAGTGGTCAATTTCCCACTCAGACGGAATCATTAGTCTACTGCTACAGTACAGAATACACTCGCATTTTCTCGCACGACGAGAAAAGTACACTTACATGAACAGAATCAAGCGTACTTGCGATCAACAACCGGAAAATGTTTATACTTAAGACATAATTTTTAATTGTCATGAAAAGTCTATCTGATTACTAATATTACAGTAATTTGTAGTTAACAAGTATGTATACTACTTGAAGAAATAGATTGAACAAAATTATTAATCATTGCTTTAGAAATAAATGTTAAGAATTTAAATTATATTGTATAACTCTTAAAAAATTATTTGACAATCTGACTTTTTTGTAAAAATAATATGATCTGAAGTACAATATATGCGAGCAAGCGAAGAATGCAAGCGAATGTCCATCTAAATATGAGATTTGCGTGGCACGATATAGTTGAGAAAGAATTTTAACTTTCCAAGAAAGAAGTGGGAAGCGATAAAGAAAGAAACATGCAGAGTGACGGAAAAAAAGTGTAATGACGAGACGAAAAATAGATTAGGTCATTTAAATCGAGATACCGAAACATCAATCACGGTTACTATCGAATAATTAATTATTACTGTCTAATTGTTAGACTAGTCACAATGGCTACATTTACACAGTGCGCTTAGTCCGCGATGTATATCCCAAATTCGACCTAAGTTATTTATGCCTCATGCTGTAAACACTTGGTGGATGATGACCCAATCTAGTTTTAGATCAGGTCTCGTTTTTAAGCGGCCTGACCTAAAATAGATCTGCTTTCTTGGTAAACACGCGAGATTTGTACAAAACACGAGATGACTAGGTAATTCGGACCAGCGTGGACTAAATATGACCCCGGCAATTTTTAAGTTTTGGTGTAAATGGTTGGTAACTAGACCTACTTTGGGTCACGATATAGGTCGGGTCGATATCAGGTCGGTGGGTGTAAACGTAACCAATAACTGCTCAAGTACCATGAGAAGAACAACCATTGAATCGTTCAAGTTCTCTTCATGCAAACTGGTTTCACGTCTCATTCCATTCGTAAGTATACATAGTTGATTTTAGATGTTGAAAATGTCCAGAATAGAAAGTAGGCATACTACCCATACTCTTTTTTTTTCTCTTCTATTCCTTCCATTTTTTTTTCTCTTTCTTTTATTTGTATTCCTCGCAAAACCAATACGATTTCATTTCTTATCTAGTTTTAAGCTAGGTTGAATTTTATCTACGAAAGAATATTCTCTTCATACTAATCTTAATCTATTTATCTATATGGCTATTCATATGTTTTTATTTAATTGTGTGTGATTAAATTCAGCCTCGTACACTAGAATAAATGTTATGTTGTGTTTTATATTTATATACAGGGTGAGTCATTTTAAGTGATACACTAAAATATCTCGAAAAATATAATAAATACGAAAAAATGTTTTAGAGCAACAAAAGTTGCTCAGTTACTAGGAGGAAAGAAAATTATGACCTTGATTGACCTTAATGAGATGGCCAGGTCAAGGTCACATCGATTTTTTTAAATGGCATACCCTATTTTTGATTCCAGAATAGCTGGTCTCAAGAGCTTTTCAAAACACTGTAATAAAGTCATTTTTTTATAAATACTTTTTGAGTTATAAGGCTTGAAAGTTACAGTATCGCCGGCATTAGCATTACGCAAGATGTCCGACCGACAGCTAAAACCTTTTGAATATTGTTTAGGATCATATCATAGATAACATTCGTTAAGATCAAGGTCATTGGAGATTGTTTCTCTTATTTTTATTTTTGCATTGAAAATTCATTTTTATTTAAAAATAAAAATAAGAAAAACAATCTCTAATGACTTTGATCTTAAGGAATGTTATCCAGGACAACTTCTCCTGAACAACATTTAAGAGGTTTTAACTATCGATCAGACACCTTACGTAATGTGCTATAATGTCACCGATATTATAACTTTCAAGCTTCATAACTCGAAAAGTACCTAATGAAAAATAACTTTATTACAGTGTTTTGAGAAATTCTTGACATCAGCTATTTTTGGAATAAAAAGTAGAGTTTGCCGTTTAAAAAAATCAATGTGACCTTGACCTGGCCTTAAGAACCAATGGTCCTTAAGGACCTCTCATCAAGGTCATCCAATATTATAATTTTCTTTCCTCTTAGTAACTGAGCAACTTTTGTCTGAAACATTTTTTCGTATCTATTATATTTTTTGAGATATTTTAAGGTATTATTTAAAACTTACTCTGTGTGTGTGTGTATATA
>NW_017304196.1:58401-72716 GCF_001594115.1 Trachymyrmex septentrionalis | reverse complement strand
AGAGTGTTATACATGTATAGGTACATATAAGACACAACATAACATTTATTCTAGTATACGAGAGTGAATTCAATATAATAAAATTATATATACAATATTCAATATACATATAATATATTATTCGATATAATGGAAGCATATTGTGATTGCGTAATTGATGGAACACGAAAAATGATATTCATTAATAACATATTTATAATTTGCACAAGAAAATATATAAAAATAAATTGATATTATTATATCATTCAAAATCATCAAAATGCAAAAATATCGATATACGATTTGTGTGTGTGTGTGTGTGTGTGCGTGTGTGCGCGCGCGCGCGCGCATGCTTATATTAGATTTTATAGCTTAAGAAATAAACATTGAAATTAACTTTAAAGTAGCAAGAATGAAATAGTGTCGGGCGTTAATATTTTAGAAAATAATGTAGTGAATATATTATATCTGATATATTCCTGAAAGTGAAGTTAATTCAAAACCTAACTAGAGTTTAAAACATGGAGAATGCTCTGTGATATTGCAGGATATCCGATTGGTGAGCGAGAGAGATCGAAAAGAGAGGAGAGCAAGAATAGAAGAAGGGAGAATGGAGGGACGGAGGGGGGAAGAGAGAGAGAGAGAGAGAGAGAGAGAGAGAGAGAGAGAGAGAGAGAGACGCAGCAGCTGTCACGTAACTCGCTTTCGCAATGGTGTGTACGTGGCGTTACATCGAGGATGACGACGAGTGGTGGTCACGTGTAAGTATGTACAGTACGTACGATCGTGCGTACGCGAGATTACACACGCAGCGATGTGCCGCATTCATGTAGTCCCGTCTAGACGGCCGTCAGACGTATTATTAGGTTCGCGTAACTCTGCGCTACATAGCTATCGTATTACCTATGTTATGCGTGCTGCTTGCGTGCGAGTACATATATGTGCGGCAAGTGTAGCTCAACGGCTATGTATATGACACACTCACACATACGCCGATTGATTTTGGCTTTAGCTGATGTAACCGTCGCTAATTACGCGATTGATTCTATAAATCGATTTGACGCGCCGCTTTCGACTGCTATATAGGATGCCCTGTTTCTATCGATGTAACGTAAATTAACTTTAATGTCGGTTCAATTTATTTTTCATCTTTTTTTAATTTTTAGAATTAGATGAAGATGAAAAGTTAGAAATCCCGATTGAAATTAAAATTACTTGGTAGAAATAGGTATAAGCCATATAATATTCTTGTTTGTAGGTATCCACGTGCAATTTTAATAATTGATAAATTTCCGATTTTCCATCTTTTTCGCATTAAAAACACAAATTGAAATTGTAAAATATAAGATTTTGCATGAGATATTTGTTAGATTTTTAAAATTTGTTGAGCATTTTGATGTCTTTGTCCGATTTAAATAATGATATTAGAGATTTTAATCATTCTTTCTTTTCTTTATTGCATCTTCTAATTCTAATAATTAATAAACTCATTGAATTAATTTACTTAATTTATTAATTTAAGGAATTTTCCTAATCCGAGTATCTCAAATTTGTGTGAATGTTCACGATATCAATATTTATATAAATATCATATATGTAATTTATAATTTTATCGAATTTACATAATATAAATAAATATAATTAATATAATTTAATTCGATATTTATAATTTGCATTTGTGTGTGCAAACATATACATGCACAGGAAAAGAGGACGAGATATTATTTTGTAATCTCGAAGAATATAAATGTGAATGATAAAATTGATTTGTCGCGACGAAGCATCTTCATATCGCTTTTATGCGATAAAATTATAAAACAGAATCTCTCTCTCTCTCTCTCTCTCTCTCTCTCTCTCTCTCTCTCTCTTTGAAGATATAAACTGTTTATAAATAAAAGCTATAAATATATATGGCAATTAATGTGTAATAATGTAATGACTATTTAAATAATTAGCAGAAATTTTATCAGAAATAAAATAATTCTATTAAATTATTAAATGTTATATTAATATTTAGTAATAACTAAAATATTGGAGAGTATTTAAATACATGAATTTTACATACATGGTAGGATTATATTAAAATTAAATATAATTTGCGAATGACAAATTTATTACGTAGTCTAGTAACAAAGTAATAACTATTGAGTATTAGCACTGTCCAAAGTGCGTGACACAGATGACTGTTAACAATATATCACATATCTAACTTTTAATTAGGAAGAATTACAATATACATGTTTAATACATAATATTTACACGTTTAACAAAATACATAATTGAAGTAAAATTGATAACAACATTTATCGAGTGTGTTTTTTAGTTTTTTTTCTTCTATTACTTTCTTGACACCGTTATTTACGTCGTGCTCTCCGTCCTACTGCGACCACCTACGCTATATTCTTGTTTCTGACGAGTCAGAAGCGCTTGTATCGGAGAAGACGTGTCTCGTTTTCTTGGAACTCACCTTATTCAATGGCGCAAAACTATTTATAGAATTTGGGTTTGTGATGTACTGAATGAACAGGTCATCTACGCATCACGAACATTTCTATGAGTAACAATTGCGTTTTTGCATTCTCAGTAGAACTATTTCATCCATTGATTATTACAACGATACGTACGATATAAATATATGTATGTTATATCATCTATTAAAATATTTAAAAAATATTTTGCTGCCTGAAAAAAATTGCAAAATTAATACTAATTATAAATGTATTTTAGAACGTGTTTAATGATTTTAGATTTTTTAACATATATAGGTACATCTATTGAATGTAAACATTTTTAGTTTCATTACAAAGGTAATCAGTTTATGATTGGAAATTATACTATATACATGGTATATTTATTTAGGTCTTTAAACGCGTTTATAGAATATTATATAATTACATATGGTTGTTAAGTTATGCCTTGAGATGGTATCAATGTCTATAATATCGATATATGGATCTTATATCATACATGTTATGTCTCTTGATAGATTACCAAGACACAACTAACTAACATTTGATTTGAATTACTCGGGACTTTAATACGATATCGATCCAGTTCTCATATGTCTGACGTGACAGTTAAGAATTTCCTAAGTGAAAAAAGACAGTATAATATGATTAGGGATGCAATGGATATCTAATAATTATCCGGTATTCGGCCTATCCAAATTGCTTTTTTTACAATTCGGCCATCTGGCCAAAATTAATAATTTGACTATTCAGCCGGATTGTGAAAAGTCGTTTTCCACAATTTGCATAAATAATGTTGCGTTTCGTTATTCATTGCAAGTGACTGAAAATTTCAAATGAACTATATACTTTTAATAACTCGCAGTAAAAAACAAAGCACGGCTTGATAGGCATCAACTAATCACTTATGTGATTTTTTCTGTAATTGGCTAGAATAATTCTTTTTGCTCTGAATCACGTGATCAGTTGGCGCTTCTTTTTAATGTAGGGGCTCTTCACTCGGTACTCAATATACGTCAGTCAGTACTGTACGACTCTCTTTTATATTTTGGTTAACAAAAAATTATTATACGTAGGCTGCTAGAAAAGTTTCTGCAATCTAGTACTTCCAGTGGCGCCAACGTTCTGCTACTATCATATCCATAAAATTAGACGTTTTTAACCTATAATTCAATTGACAGTTTGTACCCAAGCCAACTAGTTTTGTTTGTATAGTATTTTAAAAGAAGTTATTTTGTAAGAAAATGGAAATTTCGCGAGAAAATTTTCGGGCAATGATTTTTTACGATTACAAATGTAATCTAACTCCGAAACAACGCATCGATCGATTTCATTTGGCTTTTGGGGATAAAGCACCATCCAATAGGACTGTTTATAATTGGTTTGCCGAATTCCAGCGTGGACGTACCTTTCTTAGTGATGAATTCCGTGAAGGTCATCCATCCACGTATGTTGTTGCCACTAATGTTGATGCCACTAATGTTGATGCAGTGCGTGAAATGATTGAGCGAGACGGCATATAACATACCGCGAGATTCAGGCATCCTTAGGCATTGATATGAAAGCAATACATATGATTTTGCATGATCACTTGAGCGTACGGAAAATTTGCAGTCGTTGGATTCCACACAATTTGACTCAAGCACAGGCTCGTGTTAAATGGAGCAAAGAAATGCTTAAGAAATTCAACCGAGGTCGGTCAAATTTGGTCTACAACATCGTTACTGGGGACGAAACATGGATCTATTCGTATGAGTCCAAAAGTAAACAACAATCCATTGTTTGGGTATTTCAAAATAAACCGAAACCAACAATAGTTGTTCGTTCACGTAATGCTGCCAACCAAATGATTGCTTGTTTCTTCGGTTATACCGGACATGTGACAACCATGGCTTTAGAGGATCGAAGGACTGTAAATACTGATTGGTATACAACAATTTGTTTGCCAGAAGTCATAAATGAATTGCGTAGAACAAACCGAAATCGTCGCATCATCCTTCATCATGACAACGCCAGCTGTCACACAGCACGTTAAACCGTTGATTTTTTATCCAGTAATAATGTCGAATTGATGACTCATTGTCCGTATTCACCTGATTTATCACCTAATAACTTTTTTTTCTTCCCAAACATTAAAAATAAGATGCATGGTGAGCGATTTGAGTCGCTTGAAGCAGCTGTTGAAACATTTCGTACACTGATATCTGAGGTTACAGCTTAGAGTGGAAAAAATGCTTCGAAAATTGGTTCGAGCGTATGCAAAAATGTATCGATCTTAAAGGCGAAAAACAATATACTTCGAAAAACAATAAAGCCATTTACCGAATTGTATATGTTTTCTTTCATATTGTTCGCAGAAACTTTTCCAACAGCCTACGTATTATATAAGATCTAAATTTGAAATATTTTGCTCAATATTTTTTCAAAGTACTATTTAGTTTTACTAGATTACTAACTCGTAAGATATTTGACTTTAGATAAATTTAATGCAGATATTGTTGATTTTTAATAGAATTTATAGAATAGGTATTTATTAAATATTTATTGATATATTATAATTAATAATTTAAATAATTAACTATATTAAAAATCAATAATAAAGTATTGAAAAACCATTTAGTAAATATTTTTAAAATTTTACAACATACTTATAATAGTTTATATATTATATAATACAAAGAAATCCTTTTTTTTACTATGAAAAACAATTAGATTTTTAATTTTTTAATCTCTTTATGCAATTGGCGGAGAAAATCCGGTTATCTGGTAGCAATAAATGACGAATTATCCGATAACAGATTATCCGATCCAAAATCATTATCCGTTACATCCTTAATAGTGATATTAAAAGATAGCTTACATGTGGATAGTTTTTTATTAATAAAAAATTGAAGTATAAAAAATTAAAGCTTTTTACTAATAAAAATAAAAATTTAAATTTAAAAAGTATTAAAAATTAGATAATAGTATAAAAGAGTTTGATAAAAAACACTGTTTTTTAGTCCGAATACGGACCAATATGATGAAATATAGACCAGTCTACAAAACAGGAAGATCCACTTGTCATAGATTGGGCGGCCCTTTCGTAGGCATATAATATGTGGGAGTAATCTATGTGACGGATTAGTCAGTCCTATAACCTATTTACTAATATTTTTGTGACGTGTCTTTAGTAATAGCGGACACGTGTACGCGTCCTTCCCGCGAGGTAGTTGAACTCGGCATATGTGTGTGTGTGTGTGTGTGTGCGCGTGTGCGGAACTCGTGCACATATCTCTCTCTCTCTCTCTCTCGCATTCTCTCTCACTTTCGCTCTACACTACACTAGTATCAAATATATAATATACGTGTGTAACATATTGTATATGTACGATGTATATGTGTGTATTAGAGAGAAATTGCCAAGTATATCGTATCATGTAACTTAATTATTATAGTATAATATAATAGTTGAGACTAAGATTGCGAGCATTTGTTTTTCTATTGCTAACTAACGCGAACACACGGCCCACGTATGCTCTTTGATAATAGAGACATACATAAATTCATGCGGTATATTGCAAAGCGTATCCTGCACTGTCTACTGACTGCTACTTCATGCGTGCGTCCGCATTCCTAGCCCGTGCACAATTACAAACCACGTAAAGGTACTCATATGTACATACATACGTATGCGAGTATACACGTATTACGATTGTCTATTAGAATGCGCTTAGTGAACAAATGCTAACAACGGATTATTATTCAGTCAAAACTGAAACCTTTGTTGTTTCTGTTGGTGCTATACTCGATATCCAGCTTGTCGATCAAACATGGTATCATCATGTTTTCATTTTTAACTTTTCTAATCTAACCAAATTTTTTATCAATATTAATTTCGAGTATAGTATACTAATATTCGATGTATGTGTACATACTTTGAATACAACAATTTTGCCATACGTCGTTATTATTGATATTCCTTTCGTGAAAAATATCGTTTATTCTCAAGTTAATGATGATTTTAATTATATCTAATTGTAAGTAAAAAAAGGTAATTGTCCCAATATTAATTTTTTTTTTTACGATTTACGTCTTTTTATTGCTATTATACATATTTTTCTACATTACATAAAACTTGGGTATGTAGTTCCGAAAAGCCTATACTTATAACTTTCGATTTGTCTTAAATTAAGTTCTTTTATTGTATTTTTGCATGTATATATATATATATATATATATCAATTACGACCATGCTGATTAGTAACAAGATCATTTTTTAATTTAAAATTTGAAAAAACTGAATTGGATAGGTATGAAAATGTTAAGAATACCGGTTTTTACCTTAAATTTTGATAAAATACTCAATCGATGTGTTTTTACGTAAAAATAAAGCTTTGCTCTGTCCCAATCGAGATATTAATCGTTGGGGACTTCGCATACAATCAAGGAACAGGAACAGAGAATAGGAACGGGAATAGAGAATCAGAATTTCAATCTGTCAGAAACTGTGTATTCCATAGTGCATGGTTTTTAATTGATTGAAATTCTTATTCTTGCTCTATTCCCTGTTTGTGTGGAGCACGCGTAAAAAAAGACGCTTTTTTTCTTGTCAAATCTTTATTTTTATGCGAAAACGTATCGATTGAATGTATTTTTATCAAAATTTGAAACAGGTATTCTTAACATTTATCTATCCAATTTAGTTTTTTTTTCATTTGGACTTTCAAAATATTCTTGTCGTTAATTGACATGGTTATATTAATTAGCACGCAAAAATACAATAAGAAAAAATAATTTGAATCAAATCGGCGGTACTTTTTTGGTACTTTATTCTAAAAGTTTTTCACTTTATTATAAAAGAAAATTTACGATGCAGGAAGAATCGTGTTTTGATTTTGAAAGGTAAGTTGTAAATTTGAACATTAGTTTAGTAATTATCATTGTTCAGATACACGGAAATAATAGAATAAAGAGTATTATCTTTTGGCAAGGAAATCTATTTACAATTAACGCATAATATTGGACGATTAAAAATCTTATGAACAATACAAATGATAAATTTTATAACACAGTTGGAAACATAATATTACTACTTGCTAGGTACACATATTTTAGCCACATTATTGTCCTTGCAGAACCATGACTTATTATTGGTCATCTGAATGAAATTATATGTATATCTCATCATCACTAGTTTCCATCTTCGTCTGTACGTACATTTGTTCTGCGATGTAATACAATATACAATATTAATAATAATGCAAGTACATTAATGATAGTAAAGTGATTTAGTAACAATTGATAGATTTTCATGTAGTTCGTATATAACAGAATTTGGTGAAAGAATACATACTAAGTGAAAAATGGAGCTGATTGACAATATTGTATCCATTAATAGATGAATCGTTTCGGAAAAATAGTAAAAATTAATGATAACAGTCAGATTCTAAGTGGATTCTAATCTTTTCTTCTTTCAGCGCCAGTGAGAGATGCACCAGATAAGATCTATCCACTATACTAGTCCACTATACTAAGAGCCGAAAAATGGCTGGTAGGCAGCAAATGAGAACCATTTGTTAGCACCGATTTGCTCTGATATTACTACTGCGTCTAGACACTCAATGTTCAGATCCGCCACGATTCTCTTTTACTATACTTACTCGGTATGATATGTTTTCTTAAAGTCTTCGCTTTTATGCTTTTACTATTTTTTTTTGCATTTATACGAGAAATATCTTAAAAATATTTATGTACTATATATTAGGTTCGAGAAAAAGTCCTTTTACAACTTGATAAAAAGACTTTTTTAAAATAACTCATATATTTTATTTTTTTTTAATTAACAATTATACCACTTGATAGAGCAACGTTTCAGCTTTAAGAATCTGTATTTTTAATTGTGATACAATGATTTTTGATGGAGTTACGAGCAATAAAGTCAGAGTGTTTCTTTTTATTTAATCCGCGAATAACTCAGGAAAAAAATGGTAGAAACATTTTTAAAAACGATTTTGTGTGTAGAGAAACTACAAGTTTTCACGATAAATAGTTGAAAATTGCATAAATTTTTTTTAGGCACGCGAGAAACCTACAAAGTGAAAAGAAAATTTTTTATTTTTTCAGCTCGTGACTTTCTATATGTAAAAATTACAAAACTCATATAAATTCAAAAAATATAGTAACCGTTTTAGAGATTTTAAGCTTTAAAATCCTTTTTTTTTTTAACTTAAATTTTGATTATTTTTAACGAAGACATTTATGGGGAAAGGTCTTTTTACCAACTTGTAAAGGAACTTTTTCTAACCCAATTATTAGAAAAAAAAATCGGTAATTAAAAACGTATACAACTGGTTTTTATTATTTTTTAATTTATATAAACGATTTGAAAATTTTGATTGACTACAGATCTGTGAAAAGATTGCTTAAAAATTAGAAACTTTGTCAGGTTATAAGGGACAAACATTTCCGATGTATTTTTTTCGTGGAGAAAAAAATATCGAATTTATTTTTCTGAAATAAAATTATCAATACGAATAAACATTCAAAACAATCGATTTATACGTTTCTGTTCGCTCTTTTACTCCGATTTAATAATTAAAATTTAAGACACTATAAAGTATAGTAATTTAAATTTGAAACACTATATAAAGCATAGTATATTATGTTTACCGCCTTGCCATGATTTTATTCCCGTGCTCGGAAATACATAATTAAAATGCGCGAGGAGAGTCTCGTAAATAACCATGTTAATTATTGCTAGTCTCGCCAAGTCTTTCCTGTCTTTTTGTTTGTCTATGCACCTTCTTTCCACTTATCCTTTCGTTTTTCTTTTCTTTACTTATAATGTAATACTTTTTTTTTCTTATTTGTTTGCAAGTATAGTTACAGAAATTTTTGTAACTCACATATACACTCTTAAGCTTGTATCACCAAAAATTGGAGGTAGACGTTAAAGTAAAAATTTTATGTAAATTACAACGGGACGTAAGTAAATATCAAACATAAAAGGGAATAGTATCTTGAAATCAGAAGTTCTTCATTGTGAGGAGAAAAAAATTACATCTTCCATCCGATCCATAGACTTCTAATATTGGTTTTATCTATATGATCATATATCGGAATTGTTCAGACAACGTTCCAAAAAAGAACATAAAACGTCTTGAGTACGCATTGCATAAAGTCTGGAAGTTATCTTGATGACATCTTCAGGACGCATTTTGTCTCATGTTCGCATAGACATAGAGTAACTCCGATATATATAGGTATATATTGCACCTAACATAAACTTAATTTATCAAGTATTAACGTTATGTTTAAGATAAATGAACTATACAGTAAAAACTTTGTACTGTCTACTACTATGGAAAAAAATATAAAAATATTTGAAATCTTGTATTTTTGCCGTATATATCCCATAGGAATAAGATATACAGCTAGATGGAATGTAAACGGCTCACGAAAAATTTACAAATAATTCTTAGAAATAAGACGTAAAATGACACAATAACTTATAAAATATATTTACAAAATTTTAAGGGATAGTAATGACAAATGCAATTTATACATATATGAATTAGTATAACCTAGATAATAATTATAATCTTTTGTATATATCTTTTGTGATATGAGATATACATATTTCATGTAATGTATTTATTATATTTAATGCACTCTAGATCCAGTGTCTGCGCACTTTGTGCACTTTAAGCTTTAGGCATAAATCCCGCTTAAAATGCCGCATCTACATCTCAAACAGGTACACTAAGAGAAAAGTATATCGTATTTGTGACTATAATTGCATGGGGTAAAATAATTATGGTTAGAAACATCATTTTTATAGTTATTATTGCTATAATATTAGTAACAATAATATGTATAATTCTATCAACCCGTACAAAAATTGTACTATAAATTGTGATAATTTCAAATATTAATATAGTAAAATATATGAAAATATGTATGAAATAAAATAACCATTTTTATGTGGTAATTGCAATCATAATTATAATAAATATAACTATTTTTTTTCAACATTCGCTTACTATTTACATGCGCTAACAATATATAACTAAAAAAATATATTTAAAAAAATGGAAAAATCTGCAGTTATTTTCAAATAGTGTGTAACTATATTAATAGCACATTTGACTGTACTTTTACTACAAATTTAATTAATCAAATTTACTATACATATTATAAAAATTAAAACAAAATAATTGTAAAAGTAATTATTTGCACTAAATGTTTGGCAATACTATATACAAACAGATTTGGTTGAATTAACTGAAATTATGGAAAAAACAGATTTGATTGAATTAACTGAAATTATGGTTGAAAATGAACGATCCAGAATTCTTAGTTAAGAACTCTAGTTAAGTTTACTAGATTTCTGATTAAATCTATCAGAATTCTAGTTCATTCTAGTCTCATTTTTTTTGTCCTTTCGTCCTACCGCGCTGCAATTCAACATTTTATAAGTTCCAAAAAATCGCGTACGACCCAAGAAAAAAATAGTATAGTATTTATTGAATCCGAACGGGATCAGCAAATGGACACTATTAATTTCAGATATACATGTATGTACCAAATAATACATAAAATTGACTTTTATGTATTATCATGGGAGATGAGAAATCGATTGAGGATTTGAATTAACGATGTTTTTGAAGCGTAACATAATACCTATTTAAACGTAAAATAATATTTGAGTTCCTTTCGAATGTTTCATATTGAATTATCATTCTATCATTATCTATATATAAATATGGTAAATCAAAAACTACATAAGGGAAAACATTCTTTTAGTAAGTATATGTTCGTTAAATGATGAATGTGTGGAGATTGTCAAATGACTATTGTTCGAGCAAAAAGAATCACAATTATTTTTATTCATATAAAAAAAAAACAACTAAGTATTATAGATACATAAATATTGAATTTAATTCTCAGTCGACAATGTGAAATTTTTGCCCTTCGCAACTTGGATCTTCAAGATGCAGTGCAGATTTTCATATTGTTCCGGACTGTATAAAAATCTAAAAAATTGTTACATATCTGTGAAAACTTTAACAAAGAGTTTTTATCACACATAGAAATTAGATTATATTTTAATTATTTTTCAGATTTAATTTATTTATCAAAATTTACAATTAAAAAATCGACTGTGTCTTTAAAATCTAACATTGCCAGTGCAAGCTTAAGTATAAATTTCAGTAATAAATATTTTTCGCGGTAGAAATTTCAAATCAAGTTAATTATCAGTAATACTACATAATATTCAACAAATATGTATATGAAAAATGAGATAGAAAATCTTCTCTTAACTTCTCTTGATGTAGATTTAAATGTGATTTACCCTACATGCATCAATTGCACTGCATTTTGCATTTTGTTACAAAATTATTTTTCTTAATCCCAAATTATTAAATTTGTTTTGAAAAGTTTTTGATATTTCTCATTCGGGATAGTAAACAAATAATAATAAATTTTCCTTTTTTAATTTGAAAACAAAATTTGATCTCTTTCATAATATGCGACTAGATAACTTTATTGAACTAGTTTATTGCTGTAAATTAATTTATTTGTTAAAAAGTTAATCCAATATTTCTTTATAACGTTTTTGTGCTTTTCGCCAAACTGCCTGTTTCTTCTCCATATTGGAATCTAACTCGACGTCCGTCCTCTTTGATCCAAGACCAACTTTGTTGTGATTGCAGGTGATAAGTAACTATAACAGAAATAGCAATTTTTTTTATTACAACATATGTGATTTTCCAAATATTAAATAAAATATGTGAAATTGTATAGCTTGAATAGTTTTCGTGAATTCTTAAAGATGTAATTGCCAATATAAAAATCATATTTTAAGTCCATCATAGTTTTATAGAAAATCTGTGATAAACTATATATGTGTGTTGTGAATTTATATAATATATGTATAATTCTTTAGCTGTATTTGGGCCAATTTTTCTAAATAAGATAATGATTGTAGAGCACATAAAATATAACCATTATACTCGATCGATCTTACGAGTTGCCTAGAAACGAAAAAGTTCATATCTGGTTTTTTCCTCATTAATGATAGCATATAATGATGTATCTGTTAAACTGTTTAGATAATACATAACACGCATGCACGTATTACAGTTCACTCTTCATTTTTCTTTTTCTTTTTTGTTTCGCTTTGTCTCAGGCTGTGTTCCAAAATTTATTACCAGCCCTGGAAATGTATAGTTTATGTTACGTATACTATAAATTTTCAACACTGGTATAGTGATTTCTAGGACACAGCTTCAAACGAAAGAAGAGAATTTGTAGAGATTTGTGTTTAGCTCAGTGAGTAATCGTTAATTAGCAAATATGTATCCATTTATTTTAATTTTCTAATTTTTTGAACACTAATCAGCTACCAACAACTCATCGCAAACATAGACACAGATAAAATCGACACTTTGTTTTCGATTATCAATTTTCGAGTAAGGATGTTCTTAAATACTTATATCGCGTTTGAATTAAAACTATTTCGAAACTTATAAACAAGACAATTATTGATCTTGATAATGATCGTTATTTGGAATGAGTGAGAGAGAGAGAGAGAGAGAGAGAGAGAGAGAGAGAGAGAGAGAGAGAGAAAGTGGAGAAGCTCTATAGTAAACTATACCGAAGAAGCGAACAGTATAAAATATTCATTAAACAATGTCTCGTCGGATACCATCTTTGAATCATTAAATTATTTTGTCCAATCGCAGCACTACGGGTATGATCCAGATTTCATAGATTCATTAGAAAAGGGAAGTTAAAATAGTTTAGCAATAATAGCCAGTGATACTGCAGATCCATGACTCAGAATTCTGATCCACAGACTCTAGTTACATACTCACAACAAAATCAAGATAAAAATAAAATTATTTATTAAATTGAGAGAATATACTTTTTTATTTTCCTTTCTTTTATGAGTGTGATTTATTGAGTGTTGCATGAATTAACAGAACAATTTTTACAAATAGACTTCAAGAAATGATGCACATAAAATTAGAATTTTGAATTTAGCAAAAAATTACGAATTTCTCAATTGGATGATGTAGATGCTATGTCGCTATTATATGAATGGATACAATCTTATTTAGCGCGAAGAGAAGTTAAAAATAGAAAATAAGCAAATGATCTACATCAATCGACTGAATATAATTAAGCGAAGGCAATATGTCGTGATTATCAATTAGTGTAGATAATATATCTTTTCACTCTTCTCTCTCTTTCTTAATTCATCGTTCAAGTCCAGACATATATGTTCAATATACAAAAACATGAAACTTAAATTTTGATTGCATGGTCAAACAATCGATACATTAGGACAATGT
Organism: Trachymyrmex septentrionalis; assembly: GCF_001594115.1. Taxonomy (NCBI): domain Eukaryota; kingdom Metazoa; phylum Arthropoda; class Insecta; order Hymenoptera; family Formicidae; genus Trachymyrmex; species Trachymyrmex septentrionalis. Next base: position 58,927 of record NW_017304196.1, on the reverse strand, counting down.
GTTGAGTTTGTGAGAAAATGTATGTGAATGTTACAGCACATACAAAATACTGTAAACATTTGTTAGAGGCTTTCGTATACGATAAGATTTTATGTTTAAAGAAAGAATACAATATAATTATGCGATTAATGTAATACTACTATACTTGACATTTAGTAGAGAGACTTTTGATTACGCTTAATAGAAAGGAAGGAAATTCCTAGGTCGAGAACCCAGACACCACTGTAGTCGATTGTGCGAACAAAACAGTACCGACGTACAATAACATATTAGGAATTCGCGGGTTCTCTGAGACACAGTGGTAGGGTGCCAGACGGTCTGTGCCAGTTCGAAAGTTTGTCCCGGTTTACCCGTCTGCCATACCGGGAAGCGATGTGGATGCACGTGCGCTGCACCTTGACAGCTTGAATATGGGTTCCAGCATCCGTGCTGGACAGCGCATATTGGATTCGAAACTTTGCTCGTTTACAACGCTGTATGTCTGGCACTGTCGACCATCGACCATCGACCGTCGGTCGACCGCCGA
>NW_017304196.1:53478-58069 GCF_001594115.1 Trachymyrmex septentrionalis | reverse complement strand
TCTCGCTCTCTCTCTCTCTCTCTCTCTCTCTCTCTCTCTCTCTCTCTCTCTCTCTCTCTCTCTCCTGCCTTTCTGCCAATGTTATCACCATCGAATATACGTTGTCTGCATCATATATATTCTCTCTCTTTTTTAACCCTTTCCCTTTTTTATCACCCTATTTATGACACTCAAGATGTTTTACAAGATGTATGTCCAAGTATGACAGTAAATTCCATTGAGAAAATTTCATTTCAAGTCATTAGAAGAAAATATCTTGCGAGTTTTACACGTAAAGATTACAAAGTAACTGAAAAGTGTCAAATCACGTTTAATCTACATAAATTAACTATTATATTATCATGCATTATACACTGCGTCGTTGAAAATTCTGTTTAAGTGAGGCATACGAAAGAATAAAAGAATGGATGTACCAAATATATACATTTTTTATACATCTACTAATGCATCCTACTGTCTTTCCATTGGAAAGATTCACAATGGCGGAATAGTAATTCAGAAGTAATTAAAAGTAAATACATGGAGAAAGTACAGAAGAAACAGTATATTTTGCACATAAATATAAATCCATACCAAGTGCATTATAAAGATTATAAAGTTTACGGATACCGATCGCCCGCGCGTGCCTGTGTCTGTGTAGTGGTCTGTAGGCACCACACGTTCCAACTGCCCGCGCGAGCGAACCTCCTGCGATAATCCTGTGATGGATGCCTCTAGGTGGTCAGTAAGCCCTACCTGCCAGACTGTTCGATGTATATCGGTATGTTTATCCAGACGGAAGCTGTCTGGTAGTGATAGGGTAACCGATGTCTCTGATACGATACGTACGTGATTCGACTTGATACTATTAATAAAATGCATGCGTGTAAAACAGTAATTAATAACAGTAATCAATTATAAAAGCAAATTGGTCATTACTCGGAAATAAAAGATTGTTTTGTCAATGAAATGATGTAGCGCAATTACTTTATACTCTCTCGTTTTGTGTTCCTGCGTTTAGAATATCATAAAGAATGTTATGTGAAATGTAGTTGCAATTAATTGAGAAGAAAAGATAACGTACGTACATGTTTATAAATTTAAGAAAAACGTGTCTTGTAAAAAAATAAGTATACAAAAGTGCATGTACGTGAATTGAATCGTACATTCTCTCTCCATTACGTCACGTCGCGCCGCATCGCGTCGCGTCTGATCCGATAACGTTCATTGTATACTATACGGTTTATGTTGACCGAAACGTATGCATTGAACATTGTCGGTGCATTGTAATTAATAAATCTCTTATTGCGTGTACATATTTGTATGTCGATACTGGGCGATTATTCGACCAACGTTTGTGTTGTATGAGCATATACATACATCTCGTCTGGACCAATCGACCGCTTCTGACTGAATTGTATATTCTCCTAGCTAACTAACGTTACAGAGACAACCGACATACAAACAAGCGTATACGTGTATGGCAATGCCGACTGTTAAGCTGATACGTGCATGCGCGCGTCTGCTGCGTGTACGGGATCTCGTATCACTCGTATGTGCATAGAATTATGCACTCGCATCCACTTCCTCCTGGCTGAGTTCTGATTAATTTCGTTTCCTCCCTCCCCCTCCCTCCCCCCCTCTCTCTCTTTTCGAAATATTAAAATTTGTATACTAAATCTGTAATAATTTTCACATTTTACAGTTAAAAAGTCATCTTATACAAATATCTTTATTTTATTTAATATGTACATCGTAAAAAAAACCCTTGGAAAATTCACACGCATTGTACACGCATGCACGTATACGACGCACACTTACAAACGTAGAGAAAAATGTCCAAAATAACAGGAAGAATGGAGATAAAGAGAAAGAACACGTTAATCTATATTTATTGTATGCAATTAGCCAACAAAAAGATGTTTAAGCGATGTAGTGTTGAATTTATTTGTGATTGCAAGTTCCCACCTGTTGCCCTTTCTGCCTCTCTTCTAAACGTATTATTGCTACAAAGTTTTGTCTTCTCTCTTTTTTCCATTTCTATTTATATTCTTTGAACTTTCCTTTCTTCCCTTTACCTAATTTTGTTTCTTTATTTTAAAGTATCACAACAGGAGGATGTTAAAAAAAGGCCAATTTTTGCTCATAAAGGTGTAAGTAAAAGGAAGAGCATTTTTTATAGATTTTGACTTCCCGAATACGATAATGTTAATAAAAAGTTCGGGATCGATAGGGAACACTTTGAAAATGGAGCACGAATGATATATTTGAACAAATTTCAATATTCTTACTTGCTTTTCAAGGTGTTCTTCAAGTGCCACGAACTTTTTAATAATTTTATCATATTCAAGAAGTCAAAATCTACAAAAAAAAAAACACTATTTCTTTTACTTATCATTCTTTTAAACAAAAATCGAACTTTTTTTAATGTCCTCCAAAAAAGGGTAGATTTTTGCCCAAACAGATGTAAGTAAAAGAAATAGTGTTTTCGTAGATTTTGATCTCCCGAATATGATAAAATTATTAAACAATTTTTTGTACTCACTCAATCGATTTTTGTTTAGCATATTATTATTTGTTTAACAATATTCGAAATATCATGCAAGATAATATGGAAAGTATTAGAAAGTGCTGACATACGAATAAACAATTTTTAAATCGAATTGTAAAATCTAAATGCTTGAGCGATTTGTACATATATCGTAGTCTCCATAATAGTTAAAATAAATAATTATATTACACTTTTTTAAATGAATTTTAGGAAGTGATCCAAATTAGATTGAAACAAAATGTGTAGAATTTGGCTATCGATATATTATGTAAATCAAAAGTTACATTAGACATGTAAAAGTTACATGTAAACAATCAATTTGTTTGTCTTCCGCCGACCGATTCATGTGCGTTGCGATAGGCGTGCGTGCACGCGATATTTAGTACTGTTTTCGTGTCGTCACCCATGCAAATAAAAGGATATAAGGAATAAATAGCGGGGAAAAAATAAGAAGAAAGAACGAAAGATGGATAGCAACAACAAGTTATCATGTAAAAGGAGAAGGCATCAACATTTCCGATTGGTTTTTATTTGTTATATGCTTATCTTGTTTTCATCAGTAACGCATTTAAAACATTCTCTCTTCCATTGGGATTATAGTGAATTTTATATCAATTGCAATATGTAAATACAAACATAATATCAGTCCTATGCTAAAAGTGAAGGTAAGAAATTAAAAGTTTTTAAATTAAAATGATGTTGAGCTTTTTATGTATTATAGTATTTTATGTAATATAATTATTATTATTAATTATTATTATTATTAATTATTATTATTAATTTAATAATAATTGTTCCAAGCATGATACAAATACTAACGAAATTTGTAATGTATAATGACTAAATGACAATGAAAAGTATGATAAAAGTGAAAAATATTTCGATCTTTACGACAACAAATTTGTTTCCTTTATCCGTCATTTGTTAATAAATACATAAATCATGTTCATCTCAAATTCTAGCCGAATTATCGACACGTAATCGAAAGAAGAAAATATTAAATTTTTTCGTGCATATGTCTGTACTTTGTTACATTACGTAATATCGAAACAACTTTGCACTTTAAATATATATAACGCCTGGGGCAGAGGTACAATATTTTTAAGTTAGTTTCTACCATAAAAACGAAATCTTCTTTCTTTTTCCTTTTCTCTCTTTATACCACTACTTGTTTTTGTCGGAAAGGAAAGATACGGTGACTAAATAAATACATTATATTAGGAAGAAAATAAACAGAATAATAAGAGGTGAATGGCAACAAATTTTCGCGAATAAATCCGTACGAAATGATAGTCGATGTGAATTATTTGTGTGAGTGGCTATGTTGTTTTTGCGCGAGCCTAGACGGTGCTCTTTCAAAACATTTTTCTTCTTTCCTTTATTTATTAATGCCGGACATTTCGCTACAAAAGTTAGATATGTTGTACGCTCGTTAACATAAATAATTCAAGTTAAATGTTTATTTTAAATAATTTTAAATAATTTAAATTGAATGTGTTAAGTCAATTGATTGATTCTGTTTTATTTAATGCAAACTCTTAATAAGTTTTTTACTAAATTGTTTTTTTTAGCTCTCTTAATTGATAAAGTTTATGATCGCATTATCATAGCGTTTTGTGTGTGCGTGCGTGCGTGCGTGCGTGCGTGCGTGCGTGCGTGCGTGCGTGCGTGTGTGTCATAGATATATGTCGTGTATATATTACATTATATTTGCATTGATATATATTAAAAATTTGAATTTCGCAATGAAAATCAGAGAAAATATTTCTTTTATTGTACAAATATACATACTTTATGGAAATATACACGAAGGGTTGTCTTATTATCTTAATCAGCAGTTCGAAATTATTCATAGCATCAAACGATTTTTTTTTCTTCTGAAAATTGTAAACCGCAAACAGATGTAATATAGAAATGGATGCAAATCGTAAAAGGAATTAGTGTGCGCTCCCAATGCATCCTATCCGTGAAATAGCTTACGGTAATCGATATTCAGTTAAGTCTATAAAATAAAGTTGTAGTTTGCGATTACTTTGCGATCGCTATAAATATAGCTTGTAC
>NW_017304196.1:51115-53378 GCF_001594115.1 Trachymyrmex septentrionalis | reverse complement strand
ATATATATATATATATATATATATATATATATATATATATATATATATATATATTACTTAATAAAATAAGAAATACTTTAATCCTTCAAACACTTTAACATCTTTTAATCAATTTTCTATCTGCTTTTTTTAGTTGATGTATTTAATGGATTTTCATTATCGATTTTATCACGATCAAAAATTATCGTAACAAGCAACATTAAATCTATAAATGTTTTTACATTTCATTTGAGCGAGATGATAAAGAATTGTAATTCACGGTGATTCGAATAAACTAGCACCCGGTAAAGCACTTAGATAAATGAATCCGTCGAGATTTTAGTCGTTAAAGTATAGTACGGCTTTGCGTACGTAGATCACACAGCTAGCACTTTTGCGACGGTTTTATATCTCACAGTTTACTAGCAATCGTCATTCGCAGACTTTACAATGTCTGGTTTATGGGCTTTCAACGAAGCGTATCATCCCAAAGAGTGTTTTTTTTCCGTATTTTGTACCAGTACTCTTCTCTGTTTCTATCGTTTACGATATAGGTCATATCATTGTGAAACGCACTCAAAGGAGGTGTAGGTATATAAGTATTACGCGGCTGCAATTCTGTGAGAGCGGTATGCGTTAAGAGAAAGGGTGTAAGAAACGTAAAAAAAAACAAATTCAACATAAAAGTGAAATAGCTATGACAGCGAATGAGTACACGGATATGGTATCGAGGTGAACGAGGATAGAGGATCTTAAAAACTTGTTTCAACGAACCAGCTTTTGTAATGTGCTAAGACTGTGTTGCAACTATCAAATATTTCCAGTTTCCGAATGTACATTTAGTGTCTTTAGCGATACACAAGCTGCGTCCAGATTTATTTTAGATTGATATAATCGAGCCTTTTATTTTGTGCTTTACATGATTTATGCGTGCGTGTGTGCGTGCGTGTGTGTATACACCTATATAACTATTTTGATCTCTCTAAATCATGTTTTATGTTATTTATTAAAAAAAAACCATATTATACATAGAAAATACAACCTCGGATTCTAGCTTCATAATATGGTGAGTTTTTTTTTTACTTTATACAGACAAAAAGTACAAGCGACTCTGTATCTAGCGGAAATAACGGTTAGAGCGGCAGACAAATTTGACAAAAAAGGTGGATGGAGGAGGAGACTGCTAGGATAATAGGACGAACACATGGATACTTAAATGACAGTGAACGCAAGTACAGACGAGAAAAAATACACAAGGTGGGAAAGAAGGAGAGGGAGGGAGAGAGGAGGAGGGTAGGGGGAGGGTGTGGAGGAACGGGGGAGTGAGGGAGGGGGGAGGAAGAGGGAGAGAGAGAATCTCCCCTTATCCCGCCCTTTAATCCTTTTACGCGCACAGGCACCACCGCCGACTGTATTCCAACGTATCTCGGCGTAACCTGCTATATGCAATGGGGCATACGATGCGTCTAGACAAAATAATGATTTGGATTTCAATACATTTGCATTCATTACCCCGGGGCACTACTCTCCTGTTCACGGTCCGCGATCCGAGCGATCTCTTCTTTCGCCATTTCGTATTTCGCAAAGTTACTCTCGTTATCATACGAATGCTCTACGTACCGACGGCGACGGCGCTCGTTTTATCACCGCTGAAACGCGACAAGACAGGCAACCACAATGTCCAAAACTAAATTGGCACGTGGTGAGATCACGGATTTTCCACGATTATTCGAGCGCACATTCATCTTTTTCTCTTTTCTTTATAGCTTTTATTTCCTTTAAACACACGGGCATGTATCGATAATTGTGAATTTATAATTCAAAATTTATACTACCTCCTACTACTACCATCCATTCGATACTACAAATGCTTTGAAATATTCTTTGATTGGTCAATTAATTAGTAGTAAGACAATTAATTCTTTCTTCTAATTGGTCAGCGAAATACTCTGAAAATGGATCGCACCCTATATTCACTAATTGGAAGTATTTGACGTATGACGTATGTATGTACATACAATTTCAAGTCTTGAGTTGCAGATGCAAAATTACATAATCGATTCTATCGATACATTTTTAATTTCTTCTTTAGCAAAAAATTACTATGTATTACTGCGTGATATCTAAGCTATTTGTCCATCACAATCTTTCACATTGATAATAAATTGTTTTTAATTTTTCTTCTGAGTTTTCTTTCAAGTAATAAAAATTTTATTTAAGATTAAAAATGTGTGCAAAAAGAATAAATCTTTTATAAATTATTACACACATTGTATTAACATAT
>NW_017304196.1:48547-51015 GCF_001594115.1 Trachymyrmex septentrionalis | reverse complement strand
CGATTCCGTTTTACTGGCGCGACGTGTGTCGTTTTACCCTTATTTCCCATCTCATCTTTCTCAAACGACCGAATTAAACGGCTCGGGAAAAGAGCCGAGTGATTTCGAAAAACGACCATCGAGGATATATATATATATATATGTATATATACACATATATATTATTTCTATAAATAAATCGCTATTAAGATTCAATTCATTTATATAAAACAGACGCGTGTGCATTCTTTTTTACATTTAGCAGCTCCAATACTTACGTGTGAATGGAACTTTGTTGCGTCTTAGCATGAGGATCCGAAGAACCTACATACTGTCGCCTAGCTTGCGCTCTGTCTTGATAACCCGTAGCTAATTGACTATTAGACACATTGTCCTTTTCAATTCCGAATTTATGTTTCAGACGTCGCAATTCTTCCTTATAAAGTTTCGTCTTCGAAGCTTTATTTTCATTGAGATTGATGTTTTGCTGAACAAGACCTGGTTCACAATAACCACACGTTTCATTTCCATTATGAATATGGCATAATAATTTCGTCCCGCCAATTTTTATAATTGACCCATGCATTATTTCATGAGGTTCAGATTCTTGCTTAGCTACTGACAATCTTTTGCCATTTATAAATGTACCATTTCTTGAACCAGAATCTATCACTTGATACTGCTTCTTGATTTCGTCGTACACAAAACGTGCATGATACTACAAGTACATACAATTATAACACGAATATTGTGATAAAATGTAAATTTTGAACTTTTCTCTTTTTCGTTACCTTGCTAATATTTATATCTGGTATCAGCACCGAATGATCTCCTTCTCGCCCTAATGTACCTCCTATACATGTTACGAGGAAAAGGGAGCCTAGCTTTAATTTTATTAAATCTGTTTCCTTAACAATAATTCTCATACATGGTGGATAATTTTTTGCTAAATCTAAAATAAAAATGATTTCTTGATTTGAAATTTATATATACCAAAGGAAACAAGAACAACATTTGAGACTTTAATCGGATCTACATAGCATTACGTAGTCATAAGTCGCAAAATTAGAACTTAACCTAACGTATTTCAAGTCAAATAGACAAGACGCAGAATGCAGAACGAACATAAAAAAATAACCGAGTTGTAAATGAATTTTTTTTACATTTAAGTCACAGTGTAATAAAATGAATTAAAAAATTTCACTTTAATAAAGTTTTTTGTACGAGTCTATTAAATTGCACAGATGTTCAGATTTTCTGATAAATTTAGATTTTATGTGCTCTGCGTTCTTATAAAAGCAATTGAGAAATTTCTTTATTAATCCCTTTCAAAGTTTAAAATATGATTATTATTATCATTAAATGCTGTTATTTTAAAATTAATATTAATATAAAAAATATATATTTTAATTTTTTAATATGTTATATATATATTACAATATCCACATAACAACATAAAAAACAATGTTAAGAAAAATTAAATGCAAAAATAACAAATGCAAAATAAACCTTGTTCTTCATCATCACTTTCGCTATTAGTAGATACATCAGGGATTATTTCATCAGAAATGCCATCACTTTCACTTCCTGAGCATTCGCCCTCTTCAAGTACTTTATCCCCCAAATTTTCTTCTTCACTTATAAATTTTCGTTTTTTCACGTCATCCTACAAGAGAGACATATTCAATCAAAATAATTACCTAAAGCTTGTTGCTTGTATCTTTCAATCGTTATATTTGAAACATCCTTTATTAATTCATCTATTTCATTCAAAACCTGTAATTCAAAACAAAATTTTAAATATTTTCTCACAAAATTTGATATCTAAAAATATAGAAATGTTTTAAAAATTGTAATTGGTACCTTATGTGTTTTTCCAGTTTCTTCCTTCCTTTGGAAAGTTGTTTTGCCCGTATAGACTTGACTGTGGAATTGATACGTATTACTAGTTTCATCATAGTAATAATATATTCCAGTGTTTCCATCATAATATAAACCTTGCTTCTAAAATAATAATAAATTTGTAAGCTTGTCATCTTTACATACATACACACACACACATACATATGCGCACGTGCGCACTTATTTTATAGACACATATATGGAAATATATATGCATGTTATATAAAGTTCATCAAGCAATATATACACATACTGTATCATAATAATATCCAGTATTATAATCATAATACATTCCTGATGTCTGCTCGTAAACAAAACCAGTCTGCAATAAAGCTGATTCTGCTACTTCCTTTACTTGATCTACTATACTGGATGACTTAACATTATGACTAACATTCCAATCTTGCGATAAAGATTTATTAAAATCTAAAGAATTCGTCTGGGTCCCACAGTGTATATATGATTTTGTATAGAGCAAATTTTGTTGTTTCTGTGAAAGACAACATATGATTTATATTAATGAAGTAAATAAAAAAAGAAGACGAGAATATGAGGAAAGAACAAAAAAGAAATATTTGTACATATAA
>NW_017304196.1:39661-48447 GCF_001594115.1 Trachymyrmex septentrionalis | reverse complement strand
ATATATATATATACATACATATGATAAATATAGAGATAATCAGAGATAATAAAAAAATATCAGTTTTATCGAAAATATATACCTGTTCCTTCAGTTTCCTACGTAATTTATCAATTTTCTTCCGTTGTTTTCTAATATGGTCACGCAATTTATATATGAACGTTATAACATGAGGCAAACTATGTAACTCATCTGTAAAATCTTCTTCAAAGTCTGATACAATTTCTCCTTCTTCACTTTCACTGTGCATTTTTTACCTTCGTTTACCTATAATATATTACTGTTGGTAATCGTTTAGTTTAGCATACACAATCACAAAAATTGACAAAAAATATATCAATCGACGCGTTTTTTCGTGAAACGAACGAATCTAGTCGAAAAAAGTGTCTTTGGCCTGCGAACCGAGATATTAATCGTTAAAATTGACAACTATTGAGGTTAGGAAATCAATCACAGCCGCGAAATACTACAATGTAAGCACGCTCTGTAATCACATTTTCATGACTACATGCGTAAGGCTTTTACTAACTTGCTTCTATAGCGATATATTAATGTTTATTAATATTCAGATCATTCATCGTTCATTGAGTTTACAACTACAACTTTCTACGTCCAATATTTCCAATTTCCACACATTTCCACATAATCCACATAAGACGCGTGCGACGGACGACCGGGGAGAAGGAGAGGGAAGAGAGAGGAGTGGGAGAAACCCTCCGCAATCACTAAAGGCTTAAAATTCTCCTTTTCCGTAAAATGGGAGGAACGCTACATGAAATTGCGCCTTTTAGGCTAGAATCCCATGAAGTGTATTTATTGCGTAATCAATCAGAAGCGATCCGCTGTTGCGGTTTCATATTTTACTGATTACTAATTGGTTACGCGATACGCGGCAAATATGCCTCATGGGACACCACCTTAAAGGTAAATTTTCACGAGCTACTCTAATCACTGAACTATATATACACTAAAATGGGCATTGAGAAAAATTTGTAGCCACAATTGGTCAGCCGTCATTTTAATTGGGACGATACTTCAGCGAATCAGAAATGTTCGCGCGTGCGCTGCGATCGATGTATGGAAATTTATATGAACATGAATGGTATGTAAACGAAAATAATGTCACTTCAATTTTATAGTACATTCAATAAAATAACATTAATAACACGTTTCATATCCTACATCGTTAATACATGTATAGGAATTGATATATTTAATAACAAAAATTCTTGATGAAATGAAATATCCTTTTTACTTTTCTGCCCACACCCAGGCACACAGCACTTCATGTTGATGCTTTGCACATTTTACAATCACGTGATTTTATAATCTTTCAAAGTAATCTTTCAAATATAACTCCACACACAATGATTTTACTGACATGATTTTGCGTCTCACTAAAGCTGCGTTTTACTTAATACTCGCAACGTTCGCGAGCATCGTTTGTCCTTGTTTACATTTGATAAACGACAAGGATAAAATGATTCCTGAGCGTGTGAGCGTTAAGTGAAACGCAGCCTAAAGAACATTAAACGTAAGTGCGCATGAGCACCTGAAAGCTTCTGATTCGCTTTTATATTGACCAAATTAAAATAGTACTAATGAATTGATGCCACGATTTTCTATGCGTCACAGCGGAGATGCCCATTTCAGTGTACATATAGTTCAGTGAATCTAACCGGCCGTTTCAACGGATCACGTGATCAAATGGATGTTTGATATTTATCAATTTTGAACACGTGATCTTTTTTGTCGCTGAAACAATTGGTTTGAGCAGCTCGTGAAAATTTACCTTAACGGTACATTTGCGATGATTTCAACACCAATTCGATGTCGATTCGATGTTTAATTGATGATTTCTTGTGTGCTGGGTAATTAACAATTTATTCATAAAGAATAAAATAAACTGTATGTTTCTTAAAATTATATGTATACATCAAAAAGATGTATATTAATTATAGAAAATATATTATCTGAAAAATAAGCAAAAATAAAAAATTCTATTATTTGGATGCTCAAAAAGTATTCGTACAGTCGAGAAATTTAGCTTAAATCAGGAATACAATGCGAAGCTTGTTTGTTTATGTTAGAATAGAATATATTCATTGTATAAAATTGCTAATTAATGTTTATTTTTTACAAATAAAACTTTTATAAAAAATTTTCTTGTAGGAATACTTTTTGCTCTCACTATTTTATGCGTTAACGAATAACGATGACATGTTCTTTTATCTTATTTATATATTTTTATGAACTTGTATATCAATTTACAATGCAGAAGTAACAATTATTTTCAGCGCTTTTCAATACAGCAAACATACTACATGTACGCAGTATATTTTGCAAAAGTAAATTAAAATTTTCTAGTTTTACTTTTTTGATTGTTTTTTCTTAAACCGAGTAATCGCAATCTTTTCCAATATTGTTTTGTATTTGGATCTAATTCTTCCAAAGGTAGAGGAGGGCCAGTTCTAATATTCCACAACCAACTAGGGTATTCAGAATCTGGCTTTAACTCGATGTCTATTCCTCCTTCTTTATAAATATTTGTACCACATACATGAGTTAAAAGCCTGTTAACATCAGTTTCAACGGGCAATATTTTTTTTTCTATCACAACTAACTTCTTTAATTTCTTCATTCCTGGCCGGGTAGCTATAAAAAGAAAAAAGAGATATTATTTATTTTCTTGCAATTTTGTTTTCAATCTAATGCAATCAATTTTTAATACAACGATTGTGTGTATAGCACAATTGTGTTAGGCAAATTATCATTACGGTCATGATGACACAACCATTAATGTAGATAATGTGATAATGATAAACCATCATTATCGATCGATATTTCATACTGTATATGCACGTATTGTTTTACACGTCTCGATCCAAAAGCATACATATATGTATTATATGTATACCTCAATGATTGTATAATCGCATGTATAATAATCGATATGTATAACCACATAATTTATGTATACTTCTAGATATCTAGATTATATATACAGGACCCCTGGTTTCTTGAAAAGAACCGTATACGAAAAAGTATACAGTATGTTTTATGTATGCCATCGACGAGAACTATTATTAAAAACAGCCGCAGGCTCTGGGATAAATTTTCGTGATTATATCAATTATTTTCTATTGTATAGAAAATAATTTATTTTTAAAACATGCAGAGAATTTGTACTTTTAAAGCAGAAAATTTACGTAATTAGGGCAAAAAATACTTATTCTAACCTCGTACATGTTATCCCATGTCCGTCTATGCCATCGATATGACAGATTTCCTAACCTAAACAGTCCTCACTTTAACGATTAATAACTCGGTCGAGGGGGCAGACCGACACTTCTTTTCGTCAGATTCATTCATTTCGTGCAAAAACGCGTCGAATGGGTCTTTAATTTTGTTGGTTTTTAAGGTGCTGTAGTTAAACTATATAATTATACTTGTCGATACTTTTCAAGAATAGGGGCCCAGGATTGAAGTTGAGGCTGAATCAAAGCTTAAACGTGGATATGACGAATGATGGACAAGATCGATGAAATATCAACGGTGCGACAACTTTCCATTCCTTTACCTGGTCCGGCGTATTCTCTCGTTTGGATCGTACATCGAGTCGGTATTATGGAGTTTCTTGGAAAATGGAAGAGCCGATTAACAATAACGGCGAGATTCATCGTCATGCGTAGTATGTTTTACTTAATTATAAGATCGACTTAATATTCTTGACTCTTGGTACTTGATATGTAGTACAGTGTAGTTTGTATTAGTATAGTGGGGATTGAAAAACTAGTCAGTGTGTGCTACAGTCAACTGGCTGGTATCATCGGTATCGGATTATCGTCTATCGGTGCCGTAGAAACATGCAGAACGTGTAACATGTAGAAACACAACATACGTATAGAAACACGTAGAAATTGCTGTATGTTAGTATATTATGTACAAATTCACAGGATGGAACAGTGTAGCCAACGTGACGCGAGTGTGAAATCGCATTTATGTATGTACGTACCATTTTTGTTTCAGAGATATATTTTTATCTTCTTGACATGATTCCTTTTCTCTCTGTCTGTATCCGCTTCGATACCTATATGTCGGAAACTGTCATTCTCGATTTTCTAGAGTAGAGGAGAGAATAGAATTGCAACTACACGAACAATGCAATTACACGATACATTGCGGTGTAGGTGTATGGATATACATACATCATGCATACGTACGTACGTAGTGCGCACTGCGCAATGACAAGCACTACAGTCTACAGCATTATCAGCGGTAACGATGAGTGATGACAGGGATACGTAACACAACGCGCAAAGCGAAAGTATCGCTTGTTTGTCATAGCTTGAGTTAATTACAAAATTCGCGATTAATATCCGACTAATAATTCTTCAAGTATTGCAAAGATGTGAAACGCTGCCAAATGTGTGAAATACGCGCGGATTCATTCTGTTTGATTATATAACGCCATGTAATGCCATTGAGCAACGATACTTCGGCGCGGGTAAGAGTCGTGTGAAATTCCAAGTATTATGTATTTAAATAAATGAATAACGCGTTTGAAATGATTAAGTGTAGAGAGGCTAATGTAACTCTGACACAATTTTAATTTTATCCTTTGATTGTAGAGTAGGGATAGAGTAGAATTTTTTCGGAATATACATACAGTAAAGTCTCTGCACTCTCTAACCTTTCCCTTTTTATGATAACGTTCTATATAAACGTATATACTTAATCGTCTATTGGCCGCGTTTTTGCAGACGAGAAAAGTATTATTTGATACAAAAAATAAATCGACTGCTCGAGGTAGCGTTCCAGAGGAGAATCAATTTTTGACTATAGCAGCTGCTTTACCAATATTGCCTGGTGCGCCGGTACCCCCAAAGCTGTCAAAGCGTTGTTACAATTCATTTAGGTAATTACTTTAGAGCTTTGCCAATTAACAAAATTCGGTCAGTTTTATTCCAATTACCAATCGTTTCTTCGACATTTCAATTCTTGGAAATCATTGGTTTTGTTATATATTGGTAGTTGCACTGGAACCCAATTTGAAATTGAAAATGCAGAAGCTGAAGGATGCAACGTGGTTACGTTACAATGGACAGGAGAAACGAGAACGATCGTGGCATCGAGAACTCCTGCCGAACGAGAAAAGAACCCTGACAGAATATGCCTCGATAGGCGAGGTCTGACAACATTTCCTAATGTCATTGGAGAGTCCAAATTGCGATTGATGTCTCTTCAGCATAATCTGCTAACCAAGATCGAGAGCTCCAACTTATCTCAATTGACAAAACTTGTATTTCTTGATTTGTATGATAATCAAATAGAAAAAGTATGCGATTTCGATTTTTTAGAAAATTTAAGAGTACTTTTATTAGGGAAAAATAGAATAAGAAGAATCGAAGGTTTAAAACAACTTTTGAAATTGGAAGTTTTGGATTTGCATGGCAATCAAATCCAGCAAATTACAGGCTTAGAGAACTTGTCGTCGTTAAAAGTATTAAACTTGGCAGGGAATAATATCAAAACTGTAGGATGCAATGATTTTCAAGGTTTAATTTCGTTAAAAGAATTGAATTTGCGCCGGAATAAATTAAAAAGATTGCTAGGATTTGACGAGACACCACAATTACAAAAATTATATTTAAGCAACAATGATATTCATAAGTAAGTAATTTTGACAATAAATTTTATTTACTTTTCAATAACATCTTTAATCCATTGTTAGTTGCACGTGCTTACACGTGTGTATTTATATCTACAAGTTTTATTTTGAGACATACACTTGCATGTATAACACACTTGATATAAATTATGCGCGCGCGCGCACGCATGCATTACTTTTAAATCCATAAAAGAGAGATATTCAAATGTTTTCTGATTATTCATTCTTCAAGTAAATCGTTCAGTAGAATACAGTAGAATAAATATACATGTACATATACCTATATATGTGTGTATGCGTGTGTGCGTGCGTGTGTGTGTGCGCGTGCGCGCGTGTATGTGTACGTGCATATATATAGGTCGAGTTGATTTGATGTTTCAGAATCGAAGATATGAGTAGCCTTGCAAAAGCCTTGCAAATTAAAGAAATAACAATAGATGGTAATCCAGTAACTTTAAATACTGATTATATTTCCTTTCTTGTTTCGTACTTGCCAAGTTTGCAACTTCTATCAACAATGCAAATTAGCGAACAAATTCGAAGAACAGCGATGGCTTGGAGATTTTCCAAGGAACAATCCAATTCAACATTTCTTGATCTTAGTACGCAAGTTTGTATGAGCGTACGTAGAGAAGAAGTGATATCAAATGCTAAAACAAATTGGGAATTTCTCAGAACTAAAGTCTCGCTTGACAATTCCAATAAAGTGGCGAGCAATAATGCAGGCAACAATAATATTAATATATTATTACGCACACAAAGTTCAAATAAATTCAATGCTATAAATCCAAAAAGTTTAGATAAAGCTAAAGTAAAAGGTTTTGGTAGTCTCACATCGATAAATGAAAATATGGAAGCACGAAAGATACATATAAAAAAGAGAAGCAGTTCTAGCGAGAATTTGTTCAAGTTAGAAGACACATCTAAATCATATCTTTTAGAATTTAAACTTCCACCTATACTAGGTTCGATAGTAAATAATTTAACAAGCAATAGATTGTCTAAGAATAATAAAGAAAATGACCGTAAGATGAAAGTGCTGAGTGAACATGTCGAATACGTATCGGATAGCGAGACTGACAGTTCACAGAGTCATGGAAGCTTGAAAAGTGGCTTAAAATGTCATCTATTTACTCCTACTATGTACGGTTCAGCTATAGATTATGATAAATCTATTGTCTGTAATGAATTTGCTGTAGCGAAGGATATGTCTTCGATTACCGCAACAAATTTTTATATTAATGATAATGAAAACCATGTACACGATAAGGAAGCACTTGCTGCAACTCCAAAGAATTCCTTAAAATGTCATGATGTAGTGCGAAACGAAAATACAGGCTTAAATAATAGATCGTTCCAAAATACAAAGGTATTTCATGCTCAAGATGGTCAGAATGATTACCAATCAAAATTGACCACAAGTTCTTCTGGATATTGTTCTTTGAGTTCAAAGACTAGTAGTGTAGACAGTTGTAAATCATTGTTGAGTGATTCTAGCGTTTCATCGATTACTAAAAACGCTCACAAATCTCACGAAAGTGATAAGGATCATAAAAGTAGAATTAAGAGTGCTCAAACAAAAAAGATAGTATATTATAAAAATAATAGAGCTGCAACAGCCAGAGCGAAATTTAGAGCTCTTGCTCCGTCAAGTCCGCCTCTTCAGCAAGTACCACCTAAAGAAAGGGAACAGGGTAGACCAAGATTTTTTGATTTTTTTTATCCAAACAATATATATATTCATATTATTCATATGTGTTTGTGTAAAATGAAATGTAAAATCGGACCATTTTCTAGGTGGGGATTATTTAATAGAAATCGTTGGTCGCTGCCTGAATATATACGGTCAAGGTGCTTTACGCTTTATAGATAAAACTTGGGACGTGTCAAAGGCTCAAGATGTCAACGTTGTAAAATTTAATTATGTACAATTTAATGATGTGGCAAAAATTTTAAGCAAATTAAAGAATAGATTTCCTCATGCGGAGCATTTCGTATTTAAAGAAACTAACATCAATCTTCTTGGTCAATTAAATGCCTTAGCTGAAGTACAAGGGTTGACCAGTTTAGAGATAGATGCAGGGAATCCTATTGTGTCTAAAGATTGGAAAATGTATGCTATATTTCGATTAGCTCATTGGGGACTTGCAGTTATCAATGGCAAGGAGGTATATTATATAAGATATACAAATTATAGCAAATCATTTAATGAAACATGTAAAACACGCGTTCGCACGTATCAAAAAAGATGAATTAATCATTGCCCGTTTAATTTTTTAATGGATTCTTTTTCAGGAAAATTTTGTGTGTGTGTGTGTGTGTGTGTGTGTGTGTGTGTGTGTGTGTGTGTGTGTGTGTGCGTGTGCGTGCGTGCGTACGTGCGTGCGTGTAGAGTGGGGCGGGAAGAAGAGGAATGCGGATCAATTCTTTATCTTTTATTGAAAATTAAAAGTTCTAAATATTTTTCAGATTACAGCTGAAGATGTGGAACTTGCAAATCAAGAATATACCGGTCTTATAGATATAGTAATGTGTTCACTGCCAGATTCTTTATTACAACCTTTGTTACAAAGACTTCATTTAGAGAAAGTGCAAAAACAAAGCGGGGAACAAATTACTGCCAAACAATTTCTGTTCAACTGTGACCCGGCACTTCGAAGTGTTGTTGCCAAGGAGGCGTTACAATGGAGAAAGGGAAATGTAACGCAGGTAATGAAAAAAACAAATGTTAACTATTTTTTATAACAAAATCATGTCTTATGTTTAATTGTATACTAGCTAAAATGTATAAACGATAATATTATTGCAATATACAGTGCAATTGTTTATAGGAAGATCTTATCTGGAGACACAAAGGGAAAATACATTTGCTAAATTTAATCAATCTCACTATAAATGCTATACACAAGTTACAAATCCTAGAAAAGCAATGGCCATGCATTCTGTATGAGATCGTTTCTAATACTCTATTTGATTTCTCTGAAATGGATATATATATGAAACGTTGCAGTAAAATGCTCGAAAGCGATAAATAGTATTGTACAATATCCGTGCCTTAAAGAGTTTTATATATATATATATATATATGTGTGTGTGTGTGTATATATATATATAT
>NW_017304196.1:35444-39445 GCF_001594115.1 Trachymyrmex septentrionalis | reverse complement strand
CACACACACACACACACACACACACACAACACACATACATATAGTCAACGAGGAAGTAAGATACACTTTATTATATGATTATTATACGATATATTAAAGTGTTGATTACATACGACATACGACTACTATTACATAATTTGCACAATGTTTGTGAAAATGTCATTTTTTTTTTTACTTATATGTACTAATTGGTGCACTATTTGTAAGATTATTCATTTCACCGTAGTGGGATTAATTGTTCAAGTACCAATTAATGAATACGAGCAAAATATCTCACTCCGTTTCTTATTAAAAAATTTAACATTTGCCATTTATTATGTATCTTGCTGGAATATATTGCTGAAAGATAAGTGGGATATTTATTGACTATTCGATGTTAAGTGCATGTTGCGGTTGCGGTATCGTTGGCAATTCTCAAATTGCCAGATCGGAATAGGTAATAGCTCGCTGGTACTCAAACAATTAAAATACAGATAATAGATTATTTCGTACCGATAATAGATTCCACGCTGAAGGAAATTGGCGCTTTTTTTTCTAAACAAGGTTTATTGATTGTAGTAGGACAGCTTCGCAAATCTCTCGTAGAAATAAAATTATTCAACTCTTCATTCGCTATGTATGATTGCGTTACCTCATTGAACCATGGAACCATTGTCGGGTATGCAGAATGGAAAGACTCTATCTTCAGTATGGGTTCAGCTTCTTGTTTTTGATCGCATTCTAGAGAAGATAAATTGTTCAGCAAACGTGTAGGATGGGCTGATACTGAAATGTGTAAGAGTTCTTTCGTAAGTAAACATTTGATATAACTTTATTCTCATTTGATATAACTGTATTCTCAAAAACACTATATTGCAAGAATACACTTGAAAAGAGATAGAAAAAAAAATGGAAAACTAATAAAATTGAACATATGTAGATATCCAGTGCCAATAGATTGAAATATTTTCCAACCCTTTATATTATTTATAATATACATTATATTTCTTCATAATTCGATGTCTAAACTTTTGCTAATAAAAAACATGTCAAATGTGATATTTTAATTTGTTGTTAAATCTCGAGAGTTATTTTTATTTTGTTGTAATAATTTACAATGTCCTAAAGAGTAGAGTAGCATGTTTGAAATATTATTATAATATTATTATAAATATCAAATCAATGCATACATTATTGATGTATTTATATATTTCCGAACAATTTCTTCTCACGATAAAATTTGAAAGGGTTTAGAGAATTTTAGCTATACTCACATGCGCCAGGTAAACCATGTATGGTATTTAATCCATAAAAGTCCTGCGTCACGCTAATACTCGTCTGCGTGAAATGTAAATGATGCCTTTGAAAATTCTTGGTTCTTCTACCGCAGACAGGTTCGTTGTATTTTGTTTTAGTGTGATAAGGACTTACAGTGTCCGCTGATATTTTATTTACTGAAGACAGAAGATTGTCGCCTTGCGCTTGTTGTTGTCTACGTAGAGCAACTTGCGCTGCCATCACTCGCTGCCTTTCGACGACTAGAAGACAACAAGGACATCGGCAATCTTTCCATGCACAGGATCTCTTGTGACCTTTCAAACCAGATATTACACCGTGATTTCGACATCGCGCGCACTTCGGACTTCTTAAACGTTGCTCCACATTTGTATTTGTATTCAAACGACTCGAAGTGCCTCCGCTAGTTTTCATTCTGATTTTGATATTATCTTGAGGGAGGGAGAGAGAGAGAGAGAGAGAGAGAGAGAGAGAGAGAGGGGTGGGGGAGGGAGGGAGAGAAAAAATGATATGTATAATTAACGGAATTATATTTAATAAATGGAATATGTTAGTTTGGGTAAAATCTCAAGTTGTTCAAGTACGATAAACTAATACTTTCAGATTATTTAATATGCAATCGACATTAAACACATTTGTTCCACAGTGTTTGCAATTCCATAATATACATCGCGTAACATGATCATTGACACATTCAACAAGTCCCGCAAATTCGCTCACAATTTGATTAAAAAATTCTTTTCATGTATTTGAAATATTTTATACATAGAAATATTCTCGTTCCTCGTTATGCGCATTACCGGTCATTTCGGTTTTCAATTAAGTAACACAAGAAGAATTTGCACACATTATATGTATATTTTTGATATGTGCGAAAAGTTATTTTTTTCATGAACTATTCTGTTTCATTGCGTTTGATAAAACTTGCCTAAAAGTGTTCTTTTCCGATATTTTGTCAAGTGCTTATTCATTATATTCGTTCGATTCTTCTTAAATACGCGGCGTTGACCGAATTGTTCCCTTAGCTGAGTTACTCGTCTTACTCGGATAGAGATACGTACTTGTAAGAGTATTTCTCGCCTTTCGCGAAGGAGGTGTCGTTTCATCTCCTCCTACTGTGATTCAAAATGTATTTTTAGCAAGCCGACGTATTCCTATTGGCTCGAAAGCTCAGTAAACTCCGCCGCTTTCGTCGACTGCGAACCAATGGATCACTATGTTTTTCTTTGTTTTTCTTCTTATTGCGGATAGTTCTATGAAAGAAAAATTCTTCATTAACGGATTCTTCATTAGTTTCTTTGATTATAGTTTTAAGCTATATCGATACATTTTAATCTTACAAACTATAATCAAAGAAGCTAATGAAGAATCCGTTAATGAAGAATTTTTCTATATCGGATCTAACAAGATATATATATATATATCTTGTTAGATCCGAAGATTGACATGCGTACAATATTATACACATATATCTATTAAAAAATTGATCACGAGCCGAAATCTAAATAACTAATTCTCCATAGTGTTGTTTGACTTTTTTATATTGTACATTTGAAGAAATACTGTGGAATTTTTTAGGTGTTGGCATACGTATATCTAGAGCCAATTTCGGCCATTTTTTGGATTTTTTGTATCTTTCTTATATCTATTAATTATAATTATTGTACGATAGGTCAAGAGTTAATTAGTTTTCAATTAACAGCCTGTTCATTAGTTAATTTCAATCCAAATGTTATCGTTCACAGTTGCTTGGAAAAATAATCTCTTTCTTGAATATGTTATCTCTTTTTTAGGAAGGACATATTTTAAATTGCAATTGACGAATGTGCACTTTTCTATATGATTCTATATGTCCACATTTCATTCTTATATTTTTTCTGATGCTATCCAATTTTTATTGATATAATAAATAATTTTTAAATTAACATTTGTTTCATATTTGAAGAAAATATCGAAGAGGACGGTGCCATTAAAATTAAACGGTAGCGCACAGACCGATGCAACATCCTTTTAGAAATAACGTTAAGTATGTTAACCAGGTGGTTATCGAAGAGACCATAGTGGAAGTCCGCGGTGTCATTCATACATTGAGAAAACATACTCGAAACTAATATTAACTGTGTGTTGGCAACATCCGAGAGGATCGTATTAACGAGCTCTTAGAGCAAGATCACAGAAAGAATGCCATATGGTTGCAGCTGCTGGCATACAACGTGTTGTTAGTGGAAGAGATTGTCTGTCTTCTATTTTTGCGGTGCATAATACGATCTGTGAACAAAGCAACGAAAGGAATCGTATTTTATATATATATATATATATGATACGTTTCTTCCATTAAAGAGACATCCATATGTTTACTTTTTATTGAAAGAAATTAAACAGTGCTTATATATTTACAAAGTTTTCAAGCTGAGCACAGTTGAAAATTAATTCTTGGATTCTCAAAGTGCACATTATAACGTGTGTATCTTAAAAGTCTACATCGTTCTCGCTATTCATTTAATTAATTATGCTTTACTCAATCAATTAAGCGATATATAATTGGGCGATTTTAATTATACATTTGTAATGTTCATAATATTTTACTACATAAGTTAAGTGATGAAAATCCATCTATGTAATATATCTTTTTTTTGGAATATTTTATTCTCTTAAAATTATACGATTAGACAAGTTTAAATTTACATATGTCATGCGCGTGCACGCAACACACACACACACACACA
>NW_017304196.1:33473-34751 GCF_001594115.1 Trachymyrmex septentrionalis | reverse complement strand
TTATATATATATATATATACGATACGTTTCTTCCATTAAAGAGACATCCATATGTTTACTTTTTATTGAAAGAAATTAAACAGTGCTTATATATTTACAAAGTTTTCAAGCTGAGCACAGTTGAAAATTAATTCTTGGATTCTCAAAGTGCACATTATAACGTGTGTATCTTAAAAGTCTACATCGTTCTCGCTATTCATTTAATTAATTATGCTTTACTCAATCAATTAAGCGATATATAATTGGGCGATTTTAATTATACATTTGTAATGTTCATAATATTTTACTACATAAGTTAAGTGATGAAAATCCATCTATGTAATATATCTTTTTTTTGGAATATTTTATTCTCTTAAAATTATACGATTAGACAAGTTTAAATTTACATATGTCATGCGCGTGCACGCAACACACACACACACACACACACACAGTAGCAGTAGTAGAGGCAGGCGTGACACGCACCAAAGAATTCATTCTAATGAGCGTGGAACGAAGGGGTGTCATTTTGGGTGTTTTTTTCTTTTCTCTTTCCATCATAGGTAGTTCTGTCTAAGGATGTCGTCAAGACAGCAAATATGTTGACAGGTCATTCAACATCTTTTTCCATACCTTAGTCGCACAATGGGGCCTTAAGAAAAATAAAGGAATTGTTGAAGAAATAAATTATTTTACATTTATCTTTAGAGTGTTTCTTATAAGAAAGGAATACACAAAATAATCAATCGAAAATAGTAATTTTTGCTTTTAATAGAAAAATTAAAATTTTTTTATTATTTCAATACACTATAATTTTAATCCTTATTCTCCCTCGTAGGATCACTCCACGCGTCGCGCACGCCGGTAAAGTGTGTGCCGAACTTACATGATAGTTTCACTAATCATTAAATGTCATTTCACTTTTTAATCGTATATTAAAAGGTTGAAACTTTTATTAAGTAAAATTGTAGTTGAAAACCGTATATCTTCTTTTAAGGTTACGATGTAATCCCTGGTGAAAAAATTTTGCAGAAATTAATTCCACGTTTTGGAATATTTCAGCGAAATTGTTTTAAAAATTTGCTAAAATTTCACTGAAAGTGAATTTTTCAGCTAAAAATCGCTGAAATTTTGCTGAAAAGTTTAAAAATGTGAAATAATTTCAACGAAATTTCCACCAGGGATTTTATTTTAATAGAAACGTAAAACGTAAATGACACATCACAAAAATGACGAGGTGAAAAAAGGGTTAAGATTGCGTTAATTATATGGATTAATTTTATACATGAAGCTCTGCCT
>NW_017304196.1:19118-33373 GCF_001594115.1 Trachymyrmex septentrionalis | reverse complement strand
ACTATCGATATATCAAAAGAACACGGCGCTATATACATAATAATAATGCAAATGCAATATCAATTTACAAATAACGAATAATGAATTAACCAGCAAATTTTTAAGATTTTTGTTATTTTTGACACGCGTTAAAAGGCAAATTTATCATTTGTTTTATATATTTGTAATATTACGTTTCGTGGATTTTAAATTGTGAGAGAGTAAAAGAAGTAACAATATTACTTAGATATTGAATTATATCGAGCAAATAAAGGTGTTGAGACTCGGATTCCGAACCGTATGTATAATACTCGCAATGCCGAATTGCACGACCAATCTCACTTGGTACCTTGGAAAGTTTATTATCGGATTTACCGGGATATTATTTCTCTACATCAATTTCTTGAAAGAAAAGTGAGCATCTTCAACGTATAGACCGAACCAAACCAAAATGATGAATAGTGATGTCAAAAGTAATCCTTTTTTTTTATCCGACAGTAAGAAATATTGCGTGTGCAACACTAGAATGAGAGAATTACTGCAGAAGGAGAAAAGTGAAAAGTGAGTCACGCTGGTCATACACGCGCGTCTTCCTAAAGCTTTTATTTCATTGTATACAATTTTTTTTCTTTTTTTTCACACTAATAATGTCATATAATAATATAAAAAGTAATAATAAATGGGAGAAATATAAGCGCATTAATAAACATATCTCTCGAGATTGTATATTTGATCATATAGAATCATAAAAGGATTACGCTTCGTATGACCGGTGATACCGTAATAATGAATTTGAATGAAAATTGACATAACGCAAACAGTACTAATTTTCAATATATTAGACGGCCAAGTAGATGCAAATGCATAAAGGGGTAAGTGGATACAATATCTTAGAGGCATTTTAGAGGCACTCGATTTAAAAAAGCGTTTTTATACTTCTTATGTGTCTATAATTTAACTAAAGATGAAACATGGATAATTAGAGGAGTAAAAATCCTATTAAATATATCATTCGAACAAGTATATCTATTTTACACACACGCACATATATCTGCTTTTTTTTAAGGTTTTCTCTTCCATACTATTTTTTTTTAGTTTTTTTCTTTTGAAAATTTTGCAAATTTTTTCATAGATCCGAAAAAAGAAACACATAAGATCAAATAGTATCATCATAAAAAAAAAATAATGCTGTTATTTTTATCTTTTCACTTAATACAGGATGCAAGATAAACGTTATTTATGTGGATGCAACAAGGCAATGCAATTGTAAGTTTTCTTTTATTAATTCGCATTTTGATTTGCAAATATTAATGTTTACAATATTAAGATAAAATATTCTTAATACGATAATCACGATAAGTGTACATGTATAACATGTAAAATAATAATTAATTACTTAATTTAAATAATTGTAAACAAATTAATTTACGTGAATAGAATAAATTTTATAAATCTCTAGAACGTGGAACGACGATATGATATCGATGATTTCAAATAATTTTATCAAGCATAAGAAATCTTGTCTGAAAAATCGCTGTTGCACCAGAAGAAATTCTTATTAAGAGAGAGAGGATCGATAATGTGACAATTCATTGCTCAAGATGTACTATTTTTTAAAGATAAGATCTCTTATTTAGAGTGGAGTTTTTTTCTTACTATTTGGAATTATTTCCTCACAATTCACTCAATCGTCACCAATGTAGCAAATAATGAAGATATAATCCTTGTAAAAAGAATCGAAAAAAACATATCAATTGCAGACTCATTGAAATTACGTAAAAAACAATTATATTTTTTATTGACAATCAGTCAGGTCTGTCTTGTCCCTTTTCTGAGTAAAAATTATTATTATAGTCGAAGGAATTTTGCCGCATATATTTTAATTAGTAATTTATCAAGTTATATGTGTCGACAATTTGTGGTGTTTAGATTGTCTAGTCCGTATCAACTATTATGCACATTGTCATATTACGTATGTAATTGTGCTATTATGCATAGTAGACGACGGCATGCAACAATACCTCTTACGAGCATCTCTATGTATAATCGGCAAGTAGCGAGTTAGTTATGAGAAATTCTATGAATAAGTTCGACATATTGTACGAGAGTAACACGCCCGGTCACACGCTCTGAAAATCCGAAACTCGATTAATACGCGTCTCATCTGTAGGTGAAGAGTCTATAAGTAGATCCTGCGCGGGCAGGACGTCAGTCATATTCGTATATTATTTATACTGACCTCGTAGACACGAGACACCTCTCGTTGCTAACGAGATGGTCGCTTGATCATGCGGTGTGTGCGTGCGTGAGTGTGCGTGCGTGCGCGTAATGATATATTTAATATATTTTCAATCGCACGAATTAGGATGTAGTTAATGTTTGTTAATTCGTCAAACGAAATATAAAACGTATAAAATATTTCTTCCCCCCCCCCTCTTCCTACTCTTTTTTTCCCTTTCTCTTTCTCATATTAATTAATTGATTATCTTTATTACGATGAGATTATTCATTTGACATCATTCATTTTACATTAGCACAATATACAAAACATTCTTTTCTTTTTGTCCTATATTTTTTTTTTACTCCAATCAAAAGTTATCTTTTATTCAGAAATGATTAATTATTCTTGGAATAAAAATCAGGAAGCTGAAAATAGTAAAGCAGTTGAAAATTACATGAAATATCAATAATAAAAATATAATCTTTCGTTTATAACTTTTCGACGTATGCACTTCGAGTTCTTCCGCAATCTCTATGATGGTAATCTATATGTGAGATCTCTCTGAATGGCAGGCTTTGTAAGAGGTAAAGACATCGCAGCTGCGTCTCTTTCGTATTTTGCGCGCATTCCGATGAAATAAAACGAGATGAGCTTGGGGTAGCGGCCCGAGAGTCGAGAAGAAATATTTCGAAATGAGAAGATGTTAAATGAGCGAACTGTCCGACTGTCACTCCGCCTAGTACCTAGTTTCTCAGTGCTTCACGAAAATGTGAGTTAAAATGATCTCGTGAATATATATCGCAAGTTCTTCCGTCGAAAATACACATGTAACATTTCTCATATTATGAAACTTTTACTATATATTTGTTCTTACACGTCTTAGCGCAATATACATATATTTTTAATAATTGCCTAGTAAACAAGAATAGATTGAAATGAATTAAAAATTGCAATTCATTTTAATTTATCTAAATTCGCGCTTTAGAGCCCGGAGCTGGATTGAAATGAATTGAAATGAATTGATATTCGAAAGCATAAATTCGTTTCTGTTCATGAACATTTATAGTTCTTTCTTTATAAATAGAACAGTATTTTTATATTTATTTTTAATATCATTGATTAAAACAGAAAAGAATATTCTTATTCAATACTGTACTCGCCGGATATAAATTCAGGGCTTACATATTTCCCTCATAACTTTTTTTTATTTAAACTTTAAACAAAAGTGCGTATTTTTATTATTTTAAACTGTGATTATCGTGTCATCATGTCGAAATCAGATGTATTTATGAATTCAAATGGAATCGAAAAATCAGAAGCGCGAATTCGGAAATGTCGAAATGAATTCATTTCTATCCATCTCAATTTATTCTCGTTTATTGGGTGATTAGGTAATCTGTAATTTCACATATTCGGCCATTTCGGAAACATTCCTCGATCCATTTACATTTAACGATTTTTGTAGATATTTGCTTGTAGGCTTTCGTGTCTCTTACAATAGCGTTCGTCTCGTTATCTTCTACAAAGATATGCGTAACGGAACTGTCGATATTGTCTTTAATTGTACCTGACATGAAACGGAATTTAAATTTAACATTACACGATTGATTTTCAAAGAATCCAATTATATCTCCAAATAACGAATAAGGCGATGCACTCCCGAACAATTCTTTGTTCATTTCTTTTTCTTGTTCACTTGTAAACGGATTGCCCGTAAGCTAGATAAATAAATAAATTTGTGAAATTATTGCGATAATACATACGTATTTAATAATGAATTTTCACTCAAGTACCTCAAAAATAATCGGCTCCGCAATCTTGCCGAATGAACGCTTTAAACTCTCCTCATCGGCGTCAACAACAAAACTATCATAATATTCGTCATAATTTTTCATAACTTGGCGTCTAGTAATGTCTCGGCTGCATAATAGTTCCCATGGTAAAAAATCAATTAATGAGGTCCAGTCGGATCGATTGATGTTTGTGACACGTTTAACCCAATCCAAAGTTACAACATCGTATTTTCCACTGTTTACTACTTCTTTCCCTCGCATCTGAAAAAGTAGTTTGCACTTTGTAATTTGTCCTTGAGTTCGATGATTATCAGATTTAAGCTTGAGTTGCGATAGCGCGCAGCACAGAAAAAAATATTTCTTACCGTTCTATTATTGCTTACTATCACGCAAAAAGTCGTATTAATTGGATTCTGAACAATTCTTGCGCTATGTTGCTGCAGTATTTCCTCAATTTGCTCTTTCGATAATTCATCGGTACCATTAATCACGCAAATTTCTTTCCCATCCAATAGTCGCGTGAGTGGTACTACGCGCTTATCATACACGTTATGTTCAATTGATTTACTTCGACTTGCTATCTTTTGTAATTTAGAGACTGGTACTCGGTCGATATCATGCAGAGTAGCTTCCCGCTTGGTTAACTTTTGAATCATTCCTTCATCCTATGATAATTGGATTATTGTAAATTATAAGTAAGTCGCAATTCTACTTTCGTAATGTAATAATTTATCATTCGTTAGTGGCATTCACATACTTTGGTCAACGATAGAAGTTCGAGAGTAGTGCATGAACTGTACCAGGGCCTATCCATCCTTACATTCGTAACTCTAGGAAATCGTAGACTGTATCCAATTGGATATTCATTACTACGTACCATCTCAGTCGCTCGTATCGTTAAAATTATAGAATGTTCTGGATGAATCCACATATCTGGCTGATTTTTCTATAAAGAATATAATACATCTACAGATGTACATGAAATGCGTATAAAACATTATTACATAGTGCGTAAAGAGGGTATTATATATAATACTCTTGACAAGAGTAAAATATATAAATTTTTTATGACAAGAGAGAAACATATATATTATGATAAGTAATAAATCGAGAAAAAGATAAAAATATATTTCCCTGATATATATTTAAAATAATAATTAACTATAGTTTACCTTGGGACCTACAATATTTTCAGGACGTTCCTTGATCCAATATGGCGCAAGTTTTGTTTGAAGATGACGTAACATTTCATCTCCTATTCCAGTGCTTACAGATACGATGGAGAAAAATTGGGATGGATTTTCTCCTTCTTTGTTCGCTGGTGCGACAACACCCATCATAAAGCTTTTAATTATTCCTGTATATTTGCCCTCTCCGTAATTACCGCCAAGTATGATGAGGTCTATATCTTGTACTAAATTGTCAGAATACTATAAAAATATATGTATCTTGATTTTGTCGCACTTTTGAATTTTGTGCACATTATCACGTATTGACTAAAGATCGTTCGATGTATATTTTTTTATTGAAAATCGAAAACAGTAGGTATTCATAATCCGTTCTAATTTTAAGACTATTTTAATATCCAAATATATACCTAATATCTTACGATGTTAATACGCTTCTGTGGACGGTGTTCACAGTCGAATTTTATATTTTAAATTAAGTACTGTAGTTTTAAGATATGTCAATTAGAGAGCTATATTAGCATCTTAAGACATTATTACTTAAGACGGTCTTAAAATAACATCAAACTATGGATACTACCCTCTGATTGATTCATGACATCTTAAGATTATACTTAAGACGGTCCGAAATATAAGTAACTTTGAGACCGTCCAATTATATCATAAATGTGTTCAATGTTTTATTTTTTTAAATACGCACATTCTCTCTCTCTCTCTCTCTCTCTCTCTCTCTCTCTGATAAATTAAATTTTTAACAAAAACTTAACTTAAAATAATAATGTAAAGTAATATTAAAAGAAAACTTTACCTCTGCTTTAATCTTATAACAACCGTTGCCATCTCGAACATTTGGTTTATATTTCATATTACATTTCTTTATAACAAGTCCTTCTTCATTATTACGGAGGCATGTATTGAATTCCTTTATCAATTCTTCCCTTGTGACAAAAGTCGCAATAATTAATCACTTATTGTTTTTGTATATAATAATTATTATTTAAAAAAAAAATAATTTCATACGAGAAAATAATTTTACATCTGGTAGACATTCAATTTCCAAACAATAATGTGATAACATTGGCGACTTATCTTATTGTGACATTTTCTTCGTAATATTCTACCTGTTTGAAATTAAAGTAGATTGACATATAGTTAGAGAACCTTCCTCTTCGGTGAATATATCATTGAGAAGCTTTAATCTGTCTTTATAAGGTGTATCAACGAGCAAGATGTCATTATGCAGAATCACATCAAATACAACGAAACACGGCTGATGTCGACTGCTCGCCGATAAATTTTTGACGTCGAGATTCATACCTTTTGTACTAAATATTCTTTTCTCTTTATGCCAAGCCATTAATTCTCCATCCAATATAAAAGAATGACAATTCGGATTCAAACACCGCGTAAATACCGCGGTTAAAAAACCTATCAGATATATTATAATTTAATTATACTACAGTTTTCAAAATGAAATATATAAATAATGTATGTACAGGCGATGCATATTATACAGCCAATTGTTAATATCGAGTACGATCTACCTACATTAATAACGATTCGAGCAAATGAGTGAGTTTCTTCATTTTACAATAACAAATTTTTTTTTAAGTGGTTTAATAAATATAAACCGACAAACAGTAAATAAAAGTAGGAGCATGCAACCGCCACATGCAAGATGTTCGTAGCGAATATCGCATATTTAAAATTACGTTAACAACATAATTATATTGTGTTAACGTAATAATATATTTATATTGTTAACATAATACTTTTAAATACATGAAATTTATTACGAACATCTTGCGTGTGTCTATATGCTCCTCTTCTGTTTATTGTTTCTTCAACTTGTTTATTCAACTTATTCGTTACTCATACCTGAAGATCCAATTTCTCCGTATCCATACTTGCTTGTAATGTCGTATCCTCTACGTGTCAAGTATTTAAATTTTCCGTTCTTCATATGGAGTTGCGATCTCTCGCCGTCGTATTTACTTTGAACATAGTACGAGTCATTGTCCCGAAATAACTTGCCGATATTTTCGATATTGCATCTCTCTAAGAGCATCGGCTTAAAATGTGAAAATATTTGTATGCCGCATTCTTTTAATTTGATCTTAGGATTATGTAACTGGTTACAAATCTCGCGTAGATCATTCGTCACAAGAAATTTATCATTCGCGTTGGGATGATAGACTTGAAAGAAATGGACTGCAATTAGTCTTCCAATGTGTCGTGAGATACATTTATTATACATCTATAAAACATTATGTTGTAGGTAATTAAGTTATACAAACTGTGCAGTATTCTTTGCGTTCCTACACCAAGTCGTAAATCTTTAAGAATGATACGCGTTATCCACTTCATCTCAAATCCTGTAATTTGTCGGAAAAGTACTCGAAACGTTTCAACTTTTTGTTGCCTCGTTACATTCGTGTTTCTTCCAGAGATACTGTCAAGGAACTCGTTAATCCGTGCGATCGTGAATCCAGTACTGATTCGAGGTAACTTTTTATTCAATACGCAGTAAGCTTGATCAGCGAAATCATTTCCTATAAATTTTTCCGATGAGAGTAAATTTCTAAAATAAGAATGTTGCACTTTTAAGAGAATTTCTTCAAGGAAACGTACATATTAGTTAGCTGTATATATACATTTGTGATGTAAAATTCTTATATACATATGTATATTTTTGTATAAGGTAAGATATGTATACATATGTATGTATATCCAGCACAGTGTGCTTTATCGATAGCATATAACGGTTACAATTGGAAGATTATATTATACTGACCGATAATTTGCTAATTTTTTATAACTGTCGCTATTTTTTGCGAAACCGTATATGTGAGCGTAAAGATTTGCCAGCGAAACTTGCTTCAAATAATGCGGTCCACGCTGTCGTTCAAGATCGGGTAGTATCAATCTTAAGATAGGATAGAGCGACACATCCTAAGACAAAATTAAATCGAATCATAATTAGAGCCGGGATATAATAAACAATGCTGTATTATTATTGTCATAAAATATGTTACATCACTTTACACATTGAGCTCTCATTGGCATTACTTCCTTTTATTCATAAAATATGTTATTTTACGGAACAAATTTGCAGGATACTTTTATCTAAGCCGCTTTAAAAAAATTTTTTGAAATTTTTTAGAATTGTATTGACAAAAAAGGAGAAAATATCTCAGGATAATCTCTTTGCTAATGCTTATATAATGCTAACGTTAATAAGATACTGCTATTGTGGTCAATGGGCGTAACTTAATAATGACAAAATACGCACCTCACATCTCTCTCTCTCTCTCTCTCTCTCTACATCGCCATATGTTAGATTAGAATAGAGATTTTAACAATTCTTATATTTTTTTAAAAATGAAAGCGTGTTATCGGATTTTGATAATTTTCTCAAAAGTTCTTCTCACAAATAAATTTAATCATTTTTATATCTTCAAATCAAATTATAGACGCAATACTTCTATCCAACACACACATAATGTATAAGATAGAGCGGGGCTATTCCGTCAGTTTCACTCCTTAAAGTGATATAAAATTTACGGCAAACAATATCTTTTTGCAGTAAGTGTTTATATAACTATTTTATACAATCATGATTGCTTCTTGAGGACACAAGTATATCTTTAAATGTTCAGTATTATGCTGTTCAGAAATATGAACACTATCGTGAGAAATGGACAAAAAAGCCCCGCTCTATTTTAAAGTATGTACGTACCGATTCAGGATATTCTATTTTCAGTTTATCGCCAACATTTCGACACGTATCAATAAATGTTTGCAAAATTTGTTCTTTCTTTTTTACATCATGTGTCTTGGCAACGTCTTCCAATGTATCGCATAATTGTTTAAACTCAATTTTAGCCTCTAAAGCAATAGCCATTACTCTAAAGAAAATTTAAATTGATGTTATTTTAATATGGAATACTTTAAGAGATTGAATGATTTATTTCATCTTGAAAAAATTGTATATTTGGTTATTATTCATTATTTGTTATTATTTATTATATAATCCATGTAGCGATAGCAAAGATGTATAAAAAAGTGAGATTGATTCAGAAACGGAAGTTTGATCGGTTGCACTTGTTTGAAAGAAAAGATTGTACAATGAAAGAGTAGAATAATTTTAAATACGTGTTTTGTTACAAACAGTTTTGTTCTTTAATGAAACTTATTATATACATACGCGTATACGCACACAAAAGCAGAAATTCTATAAAATATCACAGTTTCAGTTTATACTGTGATATAATTTTCAAGATACATTCTAGCAAGAAGATGATTGTCGGATTGTAGATAGATGAGATGCAAATTGAACGCTGCTTCCTTTCTTAGATCCAAAAGCTTCGCATGCTGTTTAACTAAATCTCCTGGATTTTCCTTCAGGACCAACTTATAGAAGTGAATCGCAGATGGTAATAAACCGATTTGATGAAATGCCCGTGCCATATTATAGTAAGCTTCTTGTTGACCTTCTTCACCACGTAATTGCATGTATTTTTTGAAGAAGGCTAGCGCTATGTACAAAGATTAAAGATTAAAAAAAGTATACGTAGTTGTAGTATACATTATGTATATATAATAATGTATACATATTGTTACACGTATTACATCATTATTTAAATGTTACACTTTTAAAAAAGAAAGAAGACTGTGCTTTAAATGCTCTCTAATTGTAAACTGACACGTGCGCGCGCGAGATTTAAAATCAATTCTTATCTTATTAAACTACACACACACACACACACACACACACACACGCGCGCGCGCGCGCGCGCGCACATAATACATACCTTGAATTACTAGCTGATTCTTCTTAGCTGACATCTTTTGACATGCCATATGTAATTGCGTTACGCCTATCAACAATGCTAACAATGCACTAGGTGCTACTTTAAAGAGAGACATATAACCATTTAGAGCATATTTGTAAGTTCCCGAAACAAGACAGTTGTTTGCATGCATAATATGCAAATATGAAAATACGTCTCTTCCAAGTAATCGCATTATAAATCTGTTGTGTCTCAAATCTTCTGCTCTTTGAATAATTATATTTAACAAGTTCCACGAGTTGGACCTTTGACAGACACGTACGAATTCTCGGACAATATTGTAACCGTAGAACGAATCCTTATTATGAATGCAAGAAATCAAACACAAAAAAATAATATGCGAGTCTCTGTTTTTAAATCTCTTTGATGTTAGAGCAGTGAAACATAATCTTTGAAGGAAACCATACTTGTTTAATTTATGCGCTAGTTTACACATTTGTAGGAAAAGTAGAAATTCATTTTTTTCGCTCGGTCTTGCGTTAGTCGTGAACATTGGCGCGTTTTCATCTTCCAACTTTTCTCCGCATGATAAACGACGAAGTTGTAGGCTATCAAGCCGTTGCCGAACACCCGTTGCGCGTGCCAATGCGTTCAATTCAACCTTTCTTCTTATATTAACACAATGTCGTGAGAAAAGTAACATTCCCGAAGAAAAGTATTCCTCGTATCTTCCAACTTTAAGAAGTAGTAGCGTTCTTTGATACAGAACGTCAGAATCTAATGTATCGGATTCGGGATCTTGGTAGAGAACTTGTATCGCCTTGTCGTAACATTCCGACTTTTTATAAAGTTTAGCTAGAGCTAATCTTGCGCCTAAATGCTGTGGTGACAACTTTCGAACAGCTTCGTAAGATTCTATAGCTTTATCCACATCATTACAACCAACCCAACATTCGGCATGTCTCAGCCAAACTGCAGCCAAACTAAAATTCGAACTTTTGACTAATGAATCCAACAAAATCATAGCGCGATGAAATTCTTTCTTGCCCATCAGTGCTTCCGCTACATCTAAAAAGAGATCTCCAGAAATCTCTGGATTTTCGTGCATATAAAAATTTGGTAACAATTTTTCAGCAATCGAAATATAATCCAATTCAATGAGAATTATGAGAAATTTTGCCTTTAAGTCAACAACCACGTTGTCTGGTACATCGCAAGACTCTATTTCGTCACTATTTTGGCTTTTCCATGTCGGAGACCCTGCTCTTCGTTTTGCATTACTACACTCTTCTTCCTTGTCGGCCTTTGCATCGGCCGCTGTTCTTTCATCTTTCTCCTCATTCTTCTTATATCGTATTCGAATATTTGTATACTTTACTAATATATCTAAACATCTCTGAAATTGTTTTAGCGCTATTAATAATTCAGTCATAATATTAACTTCTTCTAATGTAATGAGATCAGGACATTTGACAAAGATAGTCTCTACTGCTTCCAATGCTTGTTCATTGTTATCTTCTTGCATATAACGTTTGGCTAATATCTTTGCATATTTCATTATATATTCACCATCCTCGGCTTCCAATTGATGAATCAGCTTTGTATATCCCCGCAAGTATGCTTTTTTATCGCCATTTTGTTCTTGGAGCTGTGCTCGTGTCTCATATAAACTTATGTCCTTTGGACTGGCTTGAATAGCTTTAGAGTAACACGTTATCGCTTGCTTTATATCGCCACTTTCCAATGATAAGTTAGCCAATCTTACCCACTGATCAGCATCTTTAGGACTAAGATGCGCAGCAATTAAAGCAAATTGCAATGACTTTTCTGGTTGATCATTTTCATATATCATAGCTAACGTCTGAAACGGTTCTGGAGCGCTTGGTACTTGTCTAAGAAATAATTAGCAAGTGTTAAAGAGATTTTTACTTGTTACATAAAAATTTTAATCAAACGTTGTACGTTAATGTGATACACTAAGACAACTTACCTAATAATCTCCATGCATATTTTAGCTGCTAAATCTACCTCTCCCTTTGCGAATCTCAAATTCGCCTCTCCCATAAGTCCTTGCAAAACTGGTGGTAAAACGCGTCTTTTCTTTTTTTGACGCACATTAATTGTTTTATGCTGCTTTTGTTCCACAACTTTTTGTACAGTAACATGATCAAATCCAATTGTTGCTCTAAAAATAGCAAATGTAAATTTCGTGATTGTCAAAATAATTAAAATGTAATATATATATATAACCCATACCTGGAGGTATCATTTTCTATCATCTCTAAATCTGTATCCTGGTCCATTCTGGACGAATACTCACTGAATGTTAACTCGCCATTTAAAAATTGCTTTGTTAGTTGATCTTCCTCGTCGATAGTTAACGACATATCCTGATCTTCCATGTCCATGTTATCCTTGTTGAAATTATATGATGGAGAGAATGTAGAATTTGGAATAACATCTGTTACATCTCTTATTTGTAATGCTTTTGCTTCAACAAATTCATTTATATCCATATCCATTGAATTGATAGCATTTTCATCCAATTCTTCTATTATCACTGATGCTACATTACTATTCTCACCAACAGCCAGGTTGTCATCGGCAGTTGATTTTTCAGGTTGCACTTCCATTGCAATTTTTTCAATCACATTTATGCTGACATTGTTTCCTTTATTTGCGTTACATTCCATGGTCTTATCACTGTGTATACGCTTCCTCAGTCTTATACTTACATTAAATAAGATATTTCTAATAGTTTATACTTAAGTAAACTTTGAAATTCATTTACATTAGCATTTAGTGTAGTGTTATCTTAAAATTGACTTTGCTATCGCTACATATGTATATAATGGAAAATTCATAAACGATCAAACGATAAAATAAGTGTAAATATATATTTACCTGCTGTGGAATTTCTTTGTAAGAGGTGTACGAAAGAAAAATTATAGTATGTTATCACGCACATATGTACTATTGCTAACCAAGCTCAACTAAAGGCACAGTATGTATAGCGCAACTCTCTGTCGGCACCTTTGATGTTAGTGTTGGCCAAAATGGAGTGCGCATGCGTGAAATAAGTAAGTTACCTCGCGTTGCCACGGTAATCACCTAAACTTCTTCTCTTTTCATCCTTTTTTTTACTCTGTCAAAATTCCTCGCAAAACTCACTAGATTTATTTGCATCGCAATCCAATGAATTCGTTGAAGTGAATAAATGCTGTTGTAGGAACATTGGAGCATATTAGAGCATGCGCGAATAAACCTATAATATTATAATGAAATAATTTAAACTCTATGAAAATTAATAAAAATAAATTGTAAATATATTTAAAAATATAGAAAAATTAGGAAAAATATTAATTTAACTTAAAAATGTATATTTGTATAAAGAAATATTATGTAATTATATATTTATGAAAATATTATGAGAAAGCTGATATAAAAAAAATTCATATACATATATGTTCAAAAAATAAGTTTAAAATACAATAAATAAAAAGAAATCTTTCTTGCTCTTTTCTATGTTACTTTTGTTCACTTTTTCACAAAAATTAGACCAATCTCTCGAGATATCTCACACATTTCACCAAATGCACGTAATACTTCCCTCTAAATTTCTACTTTGAACCATGTATGCTTGAAAGACAAATGTTTAAGTGGAACATTGAAACGCTTATTTAAATGGAAAAAGAAAGAGAAACAGAGCAATAAAAAAACGAGGAAAAGAGACAGGGCAATTTACTTATTTCACGATTGTGTACTCCATTATGATTATCATAAAATCAGGAGTTGCACTACTGTTTATACTGTGCTAGAGGTTTGTTTTCTGTTCCTACACTAGTTCAAAAAGTGTACACTAAAATACTATTTTTTATTCCAGTGCAACAGAACTTAGTGCACAAGTTCACTGAACTGGCTACACTAAAGATCTGTTTTCTGTGGCTAAACTACTATATGTACACACACTTTTCGAATTTGAAGTGAGATAGATATATACGTTTTGTAGCGGATTGCTACATATAATAAATGTAGGTAATGGAAGAAACTCAGATTCATTAATAATAACATTTGTTTATTATCACATATAATATCTTATCGCGACAACGTAACTCGATGTGTCTCACGTATCTGCGCGGTTGAAGAAGAATTAACAAGAGAGAGTATCTAGATAGGAACTTCGGTATCGTGTTCGTGAGAGCGCGCCATCTGGTCGAGGAATGTATGAGTCTAACGAGTATAAGGCATGGTTGATGTATAACTGAAAGAGTTTGAGAATGTG
>NW_017304196.1:18681-19018 GCF_001594115.1 Trachymyrmex septentrionalis | reverse complement strand
ATGAGTCTAACGAGTATAAGGCATGGTTGATGTATAACTGAAAGAGTTGAGAATGTGTGTGTGTGTGTGCGCGCGCGCGTGTGTGTGCTCCACAGTTTGATATTTGTCGAAAGTGCGAGAAAAAAACTTTTAGTGCAGTTTAGTGGAGAAACAGAAAACAGACCATAAATCAAGTTGCCCCGTGTTTTTATCAGTAAACATTAATAACTTTCTATTTGCGAAATCAAAATCAACGATAAAATCAAAGAGATCAAATAAAAAATAAAACTTGACATTCAAAAACAAAATTATATATACTGTGTCCATAATGGGTGCATTCGAAACATCAACCGCTCAT
>NW_017304196.1:17625-18581 GCF_001594115.1 Trachymyrmex septentrionalis | reverse complement strand
AAAAATAAAACTTGACATTCAAAAACAAAATTATATATACTGTGTCCACAATGGGTGCATTCGAAACATCAACCGCTCATTGAGCGTTCAGTGAGCTCTTTAATCCGATTGGTCTATATTTTAAAGTCTAATGGAATATGCCAATCAGATGAAAGAGCTCATTGAGCGCTTAGTGAGCAGTTGACGTTTCGAATGCACCCACTGTGGATACTGTGGTGTCGACATCTAGAAACAGCTGTTCGTCGACACCCCCAACGCCCCCAGTCGTTCTGGATCATCATGGCCGCTTCCAGGTTAACAAAGTTGTCGAAGATGACATTTGTTAAGTGAAAAGGATTAATGAGCGTATACACATACACACATACAAGTACTACTTATTCGAACTCGAATTAGCAGCAAGGACGAGTTAAAGTTTATACCTTTTTTCCATATTTTACGTAATGACGATCGTGTAACAATTCGTGCGCGAATGTTCTCTTACGCCTTTCACCTTGTACAAACAGTACTCGGCGATTTAATTAAAATTTTATCCGAACCGAAACAATTGCGTCCACGTGAAATGAAACAATGATGCCGATAAAGGACAATCAAGATGTGGCATGCTTTTTAGTTACCAAGCATTCTACATGGAAAGGAAAGTAAGTGCATTGTTTTTTCTTACATATATTCTACTGTACCTATCACTTTCAATCCATTTCAGCAATTCGATTAAAGACGTTAGGAAAGATGTAGAATAATATCAGTCGATTAATATCCGATATGTCAAATAAAATTCTATGATTGTATGATATTTAAGTAAGCTTGGTATACAATTATACAATATAGAAACTATCTATGTTTTATGAAAAAATATTGCGTCTAAAAATATATTGTTTATTTTAATTGTGATTTTTCAATAAAAAATCAAAATTAATGAATTTTAAATTGTATATTATCTTTGCGTAGATATTTGTTAA
>NW_017304196.1:13597-17525 GCF_001594115.1 Trachymyrmex septentrionalis | reverse complement strand
TATATATATATACATCTATATGTGTTAGGTACAAGCGTATCTTCTCCATTGGCTCTATGGGAATAACAACATACAATCCTGGTACATTGGAAGTGACAAACAAATGGGAATATTCCGATTTTATAAGTGTACAACCAATAAATAGAAATCAATTAGGATCTCATGAATTTACTATAACCGTACGTAAGGAGCGGAAAAATGAGACCATGAAATTTAGTTCTGAGCATAGATCACACCTATTGACAGAAGCACTTAAATACAGAAACCATGTTGAAAAATCTAAAGAAATTTTGGTGAGTTTACACATATGTACTTTGTAACTTTTATAATATATATAAATAAATTTATAATATATATAATTAAAATTTTACTTGGAATATATCAATTTATTTCTCTACAGCTTCATAGCCAGTACGAAGTAATATGGAAGTAATTTTTATGCAGAGTGTATACTGAGTACACTAAGAAATTTTAAGGCATGATTTCTCATGTAAATTCAAGATGAAAACTTTATATAATTATATGTTTGAAACGGTTTGGCTTCAAAGATACGGGGTGTCAAAGTTGAAAAAAAAGAATTTTATTTTTTCTAAAAATTTTGAAAATTACTCGAATTATTTTGATGAAACTTTGTATATGTTTAAAGTTTCATTAAAATAACTCTAATAATTTTCGAAATTTTTGGAAAAACGAAACTTACATCCTGTATCTTTGAAGCCATTTGGAATCATGGCCATATCAAGTTTTTTTCAATTATTATATGAGGAATTATCCCTTAAAATCTTTCAGTGTACTCTCTAAATATGCGTGCGTGTCACAACTCACACTTATAATATTAATATTATTTATATTTGTAGAGATATCCAGCTTACAAGCATCACTGGTCTGACACAAGATTACCTATTGTATTGGAAATAACACCATACAGTCTTGATCAATTAGATCCTGCGACAAACATGATATTAGCTAGTTATTGTTATAAAGATTTTGAAGGGCTCTTAACGATGAAAGATTATCCCAATGGATTTGTGATTGTATGTGGTGGATTTGGACGTCTGCATCTTTTTGCTTCTAAACATATGGAAGAGATAAAAAAGAAATTGCAAGAAGCTGCATTAAATAACTTGGGCATTAATATAAAAATGTTGAAAGAGCCTATAAGGCTCGACGATTTCATTGCTCAAAGATTAGGGAAATTTAGCAGCGATGAGCACATAACAAGCGTGTCAGAATTCACTGTTCATAAAATCTCCTCCAGGCATTCGGATCCTCAAAGAAGAACGCTTTGTCTTTCGGATACTTGCCTGTTGGAAAGAGATCCTCAAACGTATAATATTTGTACTCTTAGGCCACTGTCGGACATTTTTACTCTGGTTCGTGATAACGATAATCCCCAATTATTCACTATACAATATCTTAATGGTCAAATACGCAGTTATACCGCAACGAATAGAGATTCCTTATTAGCATCTTTACTGGATGGTGTAAGAGCATCCGGTAATAGAGATGTCCACGTAAAGATGTATCCCATAGCCAGAGGTAAAAGACTCGGACCTTTCAATCTATCTGTTGACGAAGAAGTCGAAACGACACATGTAAAATTCCTTCAGCAGCCGCCTGGAGGACGTACGTTTGCTGAAATTTTGGAGCGATTTAACGCAAATATACCGTACAGTGGGCTTAATTACTCCATAACGCAAGATGTAAGACAGAGCATTTCTCTATGTTGGATATTTTGCATATATGGGATTTTATATTTAATTTTTAAGAAATATCGTCAAATAATTGCTCTTTAAGCATTTGTGTTCATGTATAAGAGTTTGTACA
The DNA here is from genome assembly GCF_001594115.1 of Trachymyrmex septentrionalis. NCBI lineage: Eukaryota > Metazoa > Arthropoda > Insecta > Hymenoptera > Formicidae > Trachymyrmex > Trachymyrmex septentrionalis. Next base: position 15,698 of record NW_017304196.1, on the reverse strand, counting down.
GTACATTGAAGCGGTTAAAGTATATTAACTGATTGAAAGTTCAGAATTTCTTTGAAACTTTATAATTCAATAATTATATTCAGATCTCTTTTTATTTATTTATCTATTTTTCCTTCTCTTATAAAAATGATACGAAGATTATGAAGTTTCAAATGATTCCGTATTTAAATAAATATAAATAGTACATAAAGAGATACAAGATATTTTCTGTTTATCCAGGAAGTTGTACCGCTTGAATGGACTGTAACGACATTACAACTCCAAGTACATCGTATTACGAATGATTACTTACAGGGGATTTTTACTGAAAATAAAGACAAGATTATTCTCGGAGCTTTAAATACTTTAATCAACAAAGATCTCGAGACAAATAGTGAGATTGAAGCACAATTTCATGCACTGCGAAGATTGGTGGCTAGCAAAATCGGTTTCGCTGCATTTACAACACTTCCTGGCTTCAGAGAAACCGTTGGTACAAAAGTTGTCAAGGCTTTAAAAAGACATAATTGTGGTGTAACGCAAGCTGCCATAGATTGTATTTGCGCTCTAATGCAACCAATGCATGACGATTGCGATTTAAGACAAGAACAATTGAATAAAAGTAGTCTGCTCAGCAGTAACAAGTTTTTAGAAAGTTTACTCGAAATGTGGGTTAATCATATTGTAAGTGTTTCACTATTATATTCTTATTATTGCTTGACATCAGATATTTTCTGAGGTCTGTTTCAAAACTTTTGCTTTGTAATTATCTTTGACAACTTGTGTAGTTGTCTTTCAATATCTCTCAGTTTTATATATATATACATATATATATATATATATATATATATATATATATAACACTTTTAATTTCTGAAATAATATTTATTGATGCTTGTGATAAATTTTATGTATAGTGTCCTTTGTTAAGAAGTGTTGTATAAGATTTTTAGTAATGTGCAAAAATATTCTATAAAATATAATATGACAATGAAATGATAAGTCAAAGCTTTTTTTTTTTAACGTTACAGAATCGTGGTACAGGTGCACTGGTAGTTTCTGCTATGCTCGATCTTTTAACATTTGCCCTGTGTGTACCATACAGTGAAACTACTGATGGCAAACATTTTGACAATCTTTTAGAGATGGTTGCTACAAGAGGTAGATCATTGTTCAAATTGTTTCAACATCCTTCACTGGCTGTGGTCAAAGGTGCTGGACTGATAATGCGAGCGATTATTGAAGAGGGTGCACCTGAAGTAGCAGCAAAAATGCAAGAACTGGCACTTGCAGAAGGAGCTTTACCAAGGCATTTATTAAATAGTTTATTTACTGTCGGTAGTGATAGCAGACTATTAACGCATCGACAATTGTGCCGACATTTAGTAGGTTTGTGGGTCACGGGACATCCTACGGCTATGGGATTATTGAAACGAATTATGGTGAGTCGATATTATGTATATTAAAATAGGATTCCATAAAATGGAGACAACTGTTTTTTAAATAGTACCTATTATGTGTTGCAAATACAAATATGGAATTGCTGCAATTTGTAGCCGGTAGGTTTGTTGAATTATTTGGACTCTGATGAAAAAGTACCGGACTCATTCCTGGAAGAAGAGAAATTGAATAATCGTGACAATTTAAAAATAGCTATAGATCATGCATCAAGAAATAAAAAGAGTCCACAATGGATCGCTATCGAACGTCAGATGCGAGTAGTTGAAAAACATGTAGAAAATGCTTTGCAACATTGGGGTGCTCGTATTGGAATAGAACGGAGAGAAACGATTAAAGAGCGTCCGATAGTTTTAAGAAAACGTAGAGAACGAATTAAATCTGAAGCAAATTGGAAATTATTCTATTATAAATTTAATCAAGATCACGCACTGCCAAATTTAATTTGGAACCATAAAACGAGAGAAGAATTGAGAATAGCTTTGGAAAATGAGATACGTGCATTTAGTTCAGATAAAGACTTAGCTGGTGGAACTTTGATTGCGTGGAATCATAGAGAATTTGAGGTGCAATATCAATGTCTTTCGGATGAAGTTAAAATTGGAGATTATTACTTGAGGCTTTTATTGGAAAAAGATAGTCCAGACAGTCCTATAAGAAAATC
>NW_017304196.1:6826-13497 GCF_001594115.1 Trachymyrmex septentrionalis | reverse complement strand
TATATATATATATATGAATAAATATTTATATACTCGATGAAAAAAGTATTACACGCCTATAATATACCTTGACGATGAAATCATCTGCAGAGAAAACACCGCCTGCAAAAAAAGAAACATTTAGAAAACGTTACAAATAGCAAGAAAATAAGAAAAAAAATGTAACTCGTTTGTTATTAACTCTATACTTACTCGACGTCTCATTAATTAAATAGTATAAAATTTTAGATAGTTTACATAATGATATTTTATTTTTTATTACAGATACGAGTTTTTTAATGATTTATATCATAGATTTTTATTGACTGCGAAAATCGAAATGAAGTGCCTTTGCTTGCAAGCAATGACGATAGTGTATGGTCGATATTATGAAGACATTGGTCCATTCTCAGATACGAAATACATCCTGGGAATGTTGGAGCGTTGCGCGGACAGAACGGAGCGTGATAGGCTAGTCATGTTCATAAATAAACTCATATTACATAGGCGAAATGTCAAAGATATAATGGATCAGAATGGTGTACGAACTTTAGTCGATTTATTGACATTGGCACATTTACATACTTCCCGAGCTGTCGTACCAACGCAAACCAATGTGATAGAGGCAGGTCCACAGCAGGAACGAATGGAAAAAGAATGGTATTATAATAATGGTGATCAACGTGAAGGTCCGATGAGTCTAAGGGATTTGAAAGAATTGTACGTTTCAAATCATGTGACTCATAAAACAAAAGTTTGGGCACAGGGATTAGATGGATGGAAAACGATTTCACAAGTGCCACAATTGAAGTGGAGTCTTGTTGCAAAGGGAACTCCCGTGATAAATGAAAGTGAACTGGCTAATTTAATTCTAAACATTTTAATCAAGATGTGTGAATATTTTCCAAGTAGAGATGCCGATGACGCGGTAATCAGGCCCTTGCCACGTGTAAAGCGATTGCTATCCGATCTTCAGTATCTGCCACATATCGTACAGCTTTTGCTAACGTTTGATCCAATCTTAGTTGAAAGAGTCGCTACGTTGTTATGTGAAGTGATGCGAGATAATGCTGATGTGTCAAAAATTTATCTTACCGGCGTATTTTACTTTATTTTAATGTACACTGGTTCTAATGTCTTGCCGATTGCAAGGTTCTTACAACTTACGCACACTAAACAAGCCTTTAGGAACGACGATGTGAGTTTATATGTTTATATCTGTTTTTATAATAAAAAATTGTAATATGATTACAATAATGATAAAGAAATACATATAACATTATTGTTGTATCCTTTAGAACACTTGTTCAGATATAATGCAACGAAGCATTCTCGGTCAACTATTGCCTGATGCAATGGTGAGTTATTTAGAGAATCATGGAGCAGAGAAATTTGCGCAAATATTTCTTGGAGATTATGATACACCGGAAGCGATTTGGAATGCAGAAATGCGACGAATGCTTATCGAGAAAATTGCTGCACATATTGCAGATTTTACTCCCAAGTTACGAAGTCATACCATGGCCAGGTATCAATATATCGCTATACCTGCTGTAAGATATCCACAATTGGAAAACGAATTGTTCTGCCAGATATTCTATCTCAGACATCTTTGCGATACTATTAAATTCCCGCAGTGGCCTATCCCAGAACCTGTAAGTTAAAGGGAATTGACTTGATGCATTCGTGTTGTGTTATGCGTCGTTTATATAGTTTATCAACTTTTGTCCTCTATACGCGACATTAATGATTTATACGAGTGTGATATTGAATTAGGTGCAGTTACTAAAAGACGTATTAGACGCGTGGAAAAGAGAAGTAGAGAAAAAACCACCTCTAATGACTATGGAAGAAGCTTATAAGCAACTTGGCTTAACTAGTGGAAAATATCATGATGAAGCGATCGTCAGGAAATCATTTTATAAATTGGCTCAAATGTATCATCCTGACAAAAATCCTGAAGGCAGGGTAAGTCTGTATTTAGAATTAGTTATTATGATATATGTATGTATTTTCTATATTGTATAGACATTTTACGTATCAAACGTAAGCTTATACATATATACAATACATGTGATATACACATGTGCACGTGCATATACATACACATATATTTATAATATACCCGCACGTATACGTATACAACGATAACAATGATTTTAGGATAAGTTTGAAGCTGTTAGTCAAGCATACGAATTTCTATGCAGTCGCAGTTGTTGGTCGACGACTGGACCTAATCCTGACAACATTGTTTTGATTTTAAGGACACAGAGCATTCTTTTTCATAGATATACAGATGAGCTTAGACCTTACAAATACGCTGGTTATCCCCAGTTAATCAAAACAATTAAACTGGAAACGGATGACGAACGGTTATTTTCAAAATCTGCCCCATTGCTAGCAGCTGCAAGCGAACTTGCGTATCACACGGTGCACTGTTCGGCTTTAAACGCCGAAGAATTGCGAAGGGAAGGTGGTTTAGATGTATTGTTGGAAGCGTATACGCGATGCGTATCAGTATTAAGCAGATCGAGTAAATCCACTGATGTAGCAGTGCAAGTTTGTATGCACATCACTAGATGTTTCGCTGTTGCCGGATCGTTTCGAGGATGCAGAGATAAGATTATCGAACTGCCGCAACTTGTAAAAGATCTTTGCAGAATACTGCATTTTAAGGTATGTACAAAGACAAGGAAAGTTGCGCGCGCGTAACAATTTTAATTTATTTCATTTCAATTTTAATTTATTTCATTTCAATTTTTATTTTTTTTATTCTCTTTCGCAGCATCTAACAAAATTATGTGCAGTTGCCACAGAGTGCATTTCATCTCTTGCTACAGATAGCATATTACAAATGCAGTTATTACAATCTGGTGCTTTATGGGATCTGTTGCTCTTCATGTTCAACTACGATTATACATTAGAAGAAGGTGGAGTAGAAAGAAACCAGGATGAGAATCGTCAGGAAGTAGCCAACAACTTGGCTAAATTGGCAGTTCGCGCCTGTGCTCGATTAGGTGGTTATATGAAAGGCGATAATGAAACACCCGTTAATCCCGTTACAGTTGCCGCTTTGGAAAGTTTATTAACTCCTTATCTAGCACGTCAGCTTATTAAAGATAAACCCGAAGAAATTTTAAAGATATTGAATTCTAATTGTTCAAATCCGTATTTAATCTGGGACAATGGAACTAGAGCGGAATTAAATGAATATTTAGAACTGAAACGGCAAGAGAGATTAAATAATAGCGGCAATTTTGAACATGATTTTAGTGATTTCAAGTATACTGCTCATGCTGACGAATTAGTCATCGGCGAAATATTTGTGAAAGTATACAATGAACAATCAGCGTATTCAATCGAGGTAAATTTATTTATTATTAGAATGTTGGAAACAAAAAGCATGTGTGTATGTAAAATAACCGTTAAAATAATTGTTAGAGGAAAAGGTGGTAATGTGGATCTCCCTTATATCTTTTTTGTTTAATTTTGTATTTTTTAGTTATGTTAAAGTCAATGATATCGCAATCGGTATATAATTTATTAATTTAAATTTAATATATAAAACACATTTATGTGTGAAATGATAAAGACAGTTTAGAAAATGGGAAAAATTTTTTTAATGAAAAGAGACATGATGTGATTATTTGAATGTGATGGTAAAGTGAGCCTCTCTTCTATATATATTTTTACACAATTAATTACACATTTAATTTCTTCAGGTTTATTTGAGTCGATCCATGAGTTTATTGGGTTGGAACACAAGTTCGTAGCACTACGGACATAAAAATTTAAGCAACTATAACTTTGTTAAAATTATAAAAATGAGTTAAAAAAATTTAACAAGAGTTTTAAAATCGCTACGTTCAAAAGATTACTACGTCTTTTGAGTTTTTTTTTAGTTTGATAATTTTTTTACATATAGAAAAAAACTACGCGCGCGTGAGTTCGACAAAACGGGAAACTTTCTTTTCACTTTGTAGGTTTGTTACGTGTCCAAAAAAACTTCTAAAAATATTTGCAAGTATATATGCAATAAAAACTTTTTGCAAAAGATAGTGTTAATAATAACAAAATTATAAATAGATATTATCTATCTAGATATTATCTAAAATATTATAAATAGAATTATTATATATATTATAGTAGGGGCTCGATATTATAACCTTCTCCTATACGTTGTATGATGAAAGTAATTTTGGAGATATATATTTGATTTTTAGAATCCCAAAGGTTTTACAATAAACTTGCTCGAATTTCTGTCACTATCTTCGGAGTACTTGATATCCTTGGGAAGTATTACTTCGATTAAAAAGGATCAAGAGAAATTGGGACACATTGTGATGGCACTTAAAGCTCTGAATAATGTTATAAAAAATAACCCTGGCATTGAATTACAGTGTATGGGACATTTTAAATTGCTGTTTGGACTTTTGAACTGTAGTAATTTTAAATTAATTCAAAAGAGCGCTCTAGAAGTAATCAGTAATGTTACCAAGAATCAAGAATGCGTTGACGATATTGCTGCGAATGAAGTTGTCGTGCATTTATTGTTATGTTTGCACAGTTTAAAAGAGTATCAGCTTCTTGCTTTGGAAACTTTATATGCACTAATGAGTTCAACTAAAATTGTAAAAGACGCGTTATCAAAAGGTTTGTATGCAGCCGTATAGAGAATACATATGGAGAATAGACATTGATTTATAAATCAGTTGAAGGTTTGCCAACAATATAATCGTACGATGAACGTGTTCGTAATGTGTGTTTCAGGAGCTGTTGTATATATTCTTGATCTCTTTTGCAACTCGAGTAATATTCAGATAAGGGAAGCAGCAGCTGAATTACTTGCAAAAATGTCATCCGATAAATTAGCTGGACCAAAAGTTAAACTTGATTTGTCAAAATTTTTACCTAGATTATTCAGCGAAGCTATTCGCGATGCACCTAAGCAATGCGTACATATGTTTGAAACACAGCACGAAAATCCTGAATTGATATGGGATGATGATGCAAAAGCTAGAGTAGCAAGAATAATTGCAGAATTGAAAGACGAGTAAGCTTTATAAATTGATTTATTATGTTTTGTTTTTTTTCTCTTTTCTCTTTTTTTCCTTCCTTGGTTATGTATAGATATTAATTATACCTTATCTTTTAGATACCATGCATTACAGAGGCGAAATCCTAATGCCATATTAAAGTTACCTGATACACAAAGTAATATCGACATCGCGACGAATGAACCTGTCGTTGGTGGTGTATATCTTCGATTATTCATAGCCAGTCCCGCTTGGGCACTTAGGAAACCAAAAGAATTTTTAAGTGAATTGATGGATACTACGTTAACATTAATGTCCAAGGACAAGACTGATGTAAGTATAAGCATTTATTAATACCATGTAGTGCTAACGTATGAAAAATATTACTTTAATATTTATTATTATTATATATATAAAATTTTCTGCATTTAATTTTCTTTCTAGACGGATATGTTGGAATTAACGACGCAGGCTCTTGTGTGTTTGCTTCAAGCGCAACCTACTTTGGCAGATCAAGTACCATCTTTGGGTCATATACCTCGACTCTGTCGACAGATGGCTGCGCAGAATAGTCAGCCATCGGTATATAAAACAGCTATATTAATTTTACATCAATTAGCTACAAGCGAAGTGAGTGAAATCATTTATATTGATTGTATATGAGTCATAATTATGTTTCTAATTTGTTTGATTTGTGTTCAGATTTGCATTTCATCTATATGCCAAACGGAATGCATAAGTCCATTGAAGCATGCGATGCAATTGAGGAGAGACATGATCGCGATTGCATGCGAAACGCTGAATAGATTATTTTCGACGAATGAAGATAGACTTGTTAAACAGGTAAGTGGAAAGAGAAAACTTGTACGATTCAAAGCTATTATATATTATATCGCATTCAAAGCTATTAATGTAATTTTGTTATAGGCATTAGATGCCGAAATGGTACCATATCTCTTAAATATATTGGAAGGACGATTAGATATTGTTGAAAATCCTGCCACAACCAAAGCGCAAATAGTAAAAGCTTTAAAAGCCATGACGAAAAGTTTACTTCTTGGTGAAAAAGTAAATGCCATTTTGGAAAAGTCAAGTGTATGGGCAGAGTATAAGGATCAGCGACACGATCTGTTTATTTCGAATAATACCAGTTCTGGTTACCTCACAGGTATAATATATACGAATAACTTTAATACATTCTCAATGTATTCTTTTTGCCAATTGCTTGATGTTATTTAGCTGGAACACCTGTATCTGCTGGCTATTTGACTGCAGGCCCAAGTACAACTTTAACCACGGGCCCACCACCAGTAGAGAAAGAAGATAGTTTAATTAATAGAAACGATAGCATCTGATATAGATAACATTGTAAGTGGTACAAAAGGCAGTAAGAACATTAATATTGAGAGATTCCTATCGGTAAATAATACCGGTATAGAGACTACATTGTCTGTGATTTTTGGCTTCTTAAAAACAAAGAAATTTATTAATTAAATATATTGTTTTTGCTATGTAATCTTTATGTTAGGGTTACAAAATATAATATTTTGTTCTTTATTTACATTTATATGTGAACGATAGTAACATAGCTATAAACTTTAATTGTCAGTTTTTAGGATAACATAATTATATAAGTAAGATTATAATATATATTCC
>NW_017304196.1:549-6726 GCF_001594115.1 Trachymyrmex septentrionalis | reverse complement strand
ACACACACACACACACACACACACACACACACACACATGTATACATGTGTGTATGTATATGTATATTACCAAACAATCTTTGGACAAATTTTTTTTATCTTGTACTCAACAGTGTCGTAATGTGAGATCTTTTCTGATGAACGAATTTACACATTTGTAAGTTCGTCTGTAAGAAATAAGAATCGTCTCTGTTTCAGAAATAAGAATGAAATCCAATAATATTGACACGTTCAAAATTGACTTTTTTTCTTTCTCAAAAATCAGGGTGAAAAAATAATTATTGGCTAATAAAGCTGTTTTGAGTAACGTTATTTCTCTTTTTGATATCTTTTTACATCTAATTGTGCGATTGGTATTAATTTCTTATTCATGGCCCATTTCTAAGCTTAATTAGCGGTTAATTATATTTTTACTTGAATTTTTATTAAGCAAATATTAATGCTACTGAAAAGAATTTATTTTAACTAATTTTCATATCTTAAGAAATATCTATGTATATTATACATAATGAGATATTTTTTAACGAGATTAATCATGAGTTCAAGTGTAAAAAATTCCCGAGAAGTAAAATTTATGTAATAATTTGCAGTAAAATCAAAAATGAAAAAAGAAAGCAAAACCATCCAACAAATCTATATGTAGTTACACAACTTTTTCTGTGATAATATATTAATTGTGGTGAAGACACAAGACAAGAAAAAGAGAGTGAGAAAGGGAGAGCAGGAAGGGGGGAGGGAGAGGGAGTACGAGAGAGAGAGAGGGGGGGGAGGGGGAGTCAATATGTTCTAAGTTTTGTCATTGCAAAAAAACATCGATCGTAACATTCTATAAGTCAGAGGTATAAAATGTACTTATATGAAATTTAATCTTTGTTCTTGAAAAAGAAAAGATTAAAAATTAATACTAAAGGAATGTCTATACCATGGTCACACAAAAATTTTAATAATATATTATTTTTTAAATTTATATTATCGGATGAGAAATTTGATTAATTGAAAAAAAAAATTTATAATATATTTTTACTTGCTACTCATTTCTATAATAATTCATATTTTTCTCTTGAAAGGATATATTTTTAAATACATATAAAATATTTTTGGTTGTTATATAATATAATTTTGATAACTATCACAATTCAATAAGATTTTGAATGAATAAAAACTATTATCTTGAAATACAGATTTTTTTATTGCATATATACTTCAATATAAATAGATATACTATTTATATTATATAATCATATATAATATGTCAATTTTTCTATCTTTCTAATATTTTCCATTATACATATAATATATGTATAACTCAATTATATATACGTATAATGTCTATTTAAGTTGTAGTGGAAATTGCAGACTATTGCTAACAATAAGAATATTATTGGAGTTTATTTATTATCAGATTTTTGGTAAAAAATTCTTTATATGTTTACATCGGTGCAGAAAGATTTAATAATCTGATCTGAATATTTACATTTTTACAATTATTAGAAAATCTGAGATAGAGAACTTAAAAAACGATAACATATGATATTACAAAAGAGATTCCAATGACATAACATCCATTTATAAACATTCAAATAATAAAAAATTCAAAAGATGCTTAAAATGGATAAAAATGTTAGAATATTCTTTACATATCTTTATATATTCTAAGAGAATATGTAGACATGTTGCTTGCGCAACACCTCATCTATTTTTATTTTTTTTTATTTTTTCTTCTATCAATTATTAGTATTCAGTTGATAGAATACTCGTTACCAATTACAGAATACTACTGAAATGACATCGAAATACGATATTTAAAATATTACAATGAATATGTAAGTTATATTTACTCTTTCTTTGCTGTACAACACTAATCATATCTTTTTACGTTTCAAGATTGACGAGTATTTGCTTTTTTAAGTAGTACAAGTGTAAAGAAATACGAATATTTTTGCAATGATAATAATAATTTATATATCTGTAAAACATATTTGCAATTAATTGCTAAACAATAGTACTTTAGTATGTACATTTGTATTTTGTTTATTTAAAGTTTCTACTCATTCATCACTTAGATTGTGATCGTCAGAAGCGAAAAAACAATAAAAATTCTTCTAGAGATTTGTTATTTTTCATCTAAGAAAGTGCCACCTCAATCTTATTTATTGTTATACCAGAGAGATCTTCTGAGCCTTTCGAACTGTCGGTATTGTAGATCTTAAGAGTTGATCGTCCTTGGTCTTATACAACTCTCTATAGAAGTCCTCCATGATATTGAGATTTGGTCTCCATTTGTTGTTATTTCGCCTCTGGGGCCCAAGTTTTCAGATCGAGCACTTTCTCATAGTGCTTTTCTTTAGTAAAATTTAGATTTTTGTTATTTTTGATGACTTCCAAGATTTTCTCAATATTATATTCTCTTAAGTCATTTTTGATAGCCTTAGAGTTAGTCCTATTTACTTCCTTTAGATTGCTATAGCTACTTGTATACTTAGTCCCCTCCCTTCTACTTCCCCTTCTACTTCTTTCTATACTTAGCTTCCTTCTAGTTTTTAAAAGTCGCTTTATACTACTATTCCTTTTTGAAAGGTTTTTGATGGCATCTTTATTTAGCATCCTTTATTGCATAAACTATTTTCGCTCTGTCTCAGCCAGAATAAATTGGCATTCGCTTTTAAACACAGTATTCTGCCTTTCATCTTGCATCTTCAATGTTTATCATTAAAATATTCCAATTTTTTTTATAGAAAATCAAATATTAAAATTGTATACAACATTATTATTGTTTGAAAATTTCCCATAATTTTTGTATCTCTATTTCATGATTACAAGTTAGCTCCAAATTTTGTTTGACTCCTTTAGGACACAAATTCATTTCTTTCTTCACGTCCTCTAAATCTCGCACTGCAAATCAAGATGCTCAAGATAAGTTACTATTTTTGATTTAATCATAAGAGACTTTATTTTAGATAAACGTGTCCTATCAAAAATTAATTACTTCCGATACTTAGAATTAAAGAAATTTAGGATTATATTTCGAGTAAATAATAAAAGTGTTAATAGAAGAGATTCAAATTTGAAAAAGAACAAATAAAAAAGTCAAAGTACATACACAATTAGATTACAGTGGGTGCTTTCCATTTGATGACAAAAGTATCACTCTAAGTTCATATGAACTATTTCGAACCCTTCAGAATACTTTTGTCGATTAATTCTTATTAGGTGTTGGAATTAATTCGTAGCGTTTTTTTAATGAAAGAACGTTATTTATTTCGTTTTTCATTAATTAAAGTACTTCCCATCACTTTCTACTACTTTTGACCATCTTTCGGGCAGTGAATGAATACCGCGTCGGAAGAACTGTTCGTCTTTAGATGAAATCCACGAATCGAACCATTTTTTCATCAACTGATGTTGATGGTTCGCCGGGCTTAACCCATGACTTTCTGCGCTTTGGATTGTCATAATGGATCCACTTTTCATCTCCAGTCACAATTCGAGCGCTTTTTTTCACGTTAAAGTAATGAAGTAGAACTCTCCGCAAAAACACTTAATTTTACATCTACGTATGTAAATAAAAGTTGTTGAATTTTAATAAACAAAATTGAAAATTCAAACAAGTAAATTTAGTTTTATAATATTTGAATTATTTAACTATTAGTGAATTTTGTCTTGTAATATCTTACAAAATTACGAAGTTGTGTTTCTTTATGCAAATTTTTTTTAGTATGTTATTACCAAACATAATTATTATAGAATAACTTTTGTTAATCTTGAGAAATGACAAAGTTTGTTACAAGAGTTTGAAGACTAAAGGTCTTGAGAGAGAATCTCATGCGATATCGTTTTCGTAACGACATTAGAAATAAATGCCCTTTCCAACAAGGAAATTTTCCAGAACATCCTTCCATCAAGTTAATCCTGACTCCCTTCTTTTAAAATAGTTATATTTTCTAAAGGAATCAACGGGCTTGTTTCATTGCCTTACAATAGTAATTATATCAATAAATGTAAAAATAAATAAATAAATATAATAATGTATAACAATGTATAATAATGTATAACCTTGCATTTTACCTTCTGTGTCCGATTAATAATGATTAGTAATAATAAACAATAGTATTAATTCTTCATCTATCTCTCGTTCTTCAAATTCAAAATCCTAATAAATCCTCGTCGTTAAACCTTGCCTTTTCAAAGATCGCACGTGGTTCATTCCCAAGTTAAACAGATTAGATTTCATGACGCGAAATTCGGACCAACGATCGTACCGCTCGTAAAAATACAGGTCTCATAGAGTCTCTACGGAATGTTGAATTATATTACGAAGCGAGCACAAATAGGGTGAGTACGACTCGCGGCATTCGCATTTGTGCCGAAACCTACGAGACAAAAGTCTGACCGTCCTTCAATAGTACATCCTTCCTATTCCTAAGTATAAACATCAATTACAATTTAAAGATTGTGGGTTAATTCCAATGTGTTTTGACATCTCGATAGTTACAAAACTGGTGAAGTCGACGAAGATACGTCCACGTTCGGGTTAGATTAGGTTAGGTTAGGTTAGGTTGGGTTGGGTTGAGTTGAGTTGGGTTCGGTTCGATTCGGTTCGGTTCGGTTCGGTTCGGTACGGTTCGGTACGGTTCGGTTCGGTTCGGTCCGGTCCGGTCCGGTACGGTCAGATCAGGTCCGGTCAGGTCAGGTCAGGTCCGGTCCGGTCAGGTCAGGTCAGGTCAGGTCAGGTCAGGCCAGGTCAGGACATTATTCGTATCTGGGTATTATTCTTCCTGCTCCTATTATTTTGATTAATTGCGTGTAGTTCAATTATATTAAATTCACCACACTGACCTGCCTAATCACTAAGATCCACTGCACAAAAATAATCGAGATTATCGAAATAACAAAATTCCTTAAGAATGACTGGCAGTTTACATGTACACAGCCAACTATTAATGGCTCCGTTTAATAGAGGAGGCTAAAAAAAAACTATGTTCGATTTAAAGCTTACAGCACAGACACAGTATATGTGGTAGTACTATGAGAAAAGACCATGCATAAAGCGATGTTTACAATGAGATTTTAAGGGATAAAATTTAACCTTAAAGTCCAATGTCCACGATGCTAGAAATCGGTTCGACGGCCCTAACACGAGAACCAGACTCTCATGCATAATGCATAATACGTAATACGTAATGCCTAAGAAAATAAATCAATTAAAGGCCGCTTCCTTTCCATGAAACAAAGAACTCTGATTGGTTGATTTTCTTTCTTTTTTTTCCTCATGCCTCATGTTTTACGCATTATACAAGAGTCTGTTCTTACGTCCTGTGTAAGGACGCCGAGATAGGGCGAGATAGTACAGACACGCGATACGTATCGGCAAAATCCAATTAGGCCAACTATCACATCTAATCACAGATGACGAGAATGAGTTCGTAGGCTAAGCGGAAATTTACGGAGCTTATTCTCAATAGTAATTGAAGCTAAGATAATTTCTACAATGTTGACTCAACGTTACCGAAATAGTCACGAAACATGAAAGTCAAAGTACCGTTAGGCAGGTTGACAAAGTATAAATATATTTTTAAATGTACCGAAAGGGTACATGAAACAAATCCAGAAACTGACTAGGGCCAAAGGGAGTATCGTTCTTGATACAATTTATTGTAGTATCTTATCGTAAGATAGCTGTAATACAATAATTATTATATTAAATACGTCCAGTAATAATGACGAACCCAGAAACGATAGTATGCGTAAAAATATCTCTAACTTACCTGTATTTCTACGTTAGCCACGTAACAGATGTGCTGATTATGATATTAAGATGTACGTACAAACAAAAAAGCTAGCGCGATGTGGCAAAATCCACAGTCCACTACAATATAAGTCGACACGCCCTACCACTTTATTTATCCAGAAACTTCCCCAGAGGTAACCTAACCACTATAGGCGACATCACGCGCGACATATAAATAAGTCTCAGCAGGGCCCCTCGCCAAACTTCTGCTTCGGCTATTTACCCTCGAATTTCTCCAACCAAGATCTTCAGCTACCCCGGAAGGGATTCCTCAAAAAAAAGGTCTTCAGATTCCCAGGAAGGGGTTCCTAAAAAAAAGGTCATCAAATTTGACGCGTGTAGGTCTTCCCAAAAGACCAACACATCCTCGACCCGACCCGACCCTCCGGG
>NW_017304196.1:0-262 GCF_001594115.1 Trachymyrmex septentrionalis | reverse complement strand
GTCGGGAAGACCCCCATCATACCGACGACCTTTTTTTTTTTTTTTTTTACAAACCAAATTCTTATTTCCTCCATCCACCTATTCCACCATTCAAACCCAACAGTTCCAGTTAAATTCGGTCAACTCCCTTCCCCTCCCGTCAGATCAACATCCAGTCAAGTCCGGCCCAGACGAGTCAACTCAAGTCCGGTTAGGTTAGCCAGAGTTAGGTTCGGTCCGATTGGGTTGGGTTGGGTTGGGTTGGGTTCGGTTGGGTTCGGTT
>NW_017304195.1:669-1112 GCF_001594115.1 Trachymyrmex septentrionalis | reverse complement strand
GTGTGCAAGAGACACTTGTGTGAGTCGAGGATGTTTGCCTTTTTTTTAATGTAGTATACTATATTGTTGACAAACAGAGATCTCAACTTACATCGTTGTCACTTGCACACAATCGGTCGTCCTTTAAGGCTGGTTTCAGTATGTATGTAGAATTCAATGGATTTTAATAATGTCCTTAAAGATTTTTGTTTAATTGTGCAGGCTTGTGGACATCGGGTGCAGACGCACCTATCAATATACATTATTGTTATAATCATTGCGTTTTGGATGATAAATTAATCGTATGTAGATATTTGTTTGCTGAATATTATAAAGGCCAAACAAGTTATGAAAACTATGGTAAGTAAAATGTTAGCACAATATTGGCAGACTGGCAGAATTGAGACCATGTCAGCAGATCGAACAAATTTGTTCTCATTTATTGCTTATTATGAAAATTGAAA
>NW_017304195.1:0-569 GCF_001594115.1 Trachymyrmex septentrionalis | reverse complement strand
ATATTCACTATACAAATTTAATTCACTATAAAAATTTTTCACTATAAAAATTTATACATTCACTATACAAATAAAACTTTATAAAATGTTTGTACAGGTATGAAAAGTAAAATTTACGTCTACTTTTCAAATATAAATACATGGAAAGTGGTATCTAAAATAGATAAACTTTTTAAACGTAACAGTTGCAAGATAAGCAGGATAAATATATTATTTAATACTGCACCGTGTTATATTGGTAAGTATTAGAATTTATGTAGATGTAAAAAAAACTTGAACTTTACATTATATATTTTGCAGATATTGTAGATAAAAACAAACTGATTTTAAGAGTTGTCAGCGATACATGCACTAACGACAGCTTTATTCAGCTTTTTTTTCTTCTTGTTGAGTTTCAAATTATCTCTCGAAGTATTGCAGGCGATTTTCCGTATATGTAGATTATTATCCGTTTATACATACTGGATTACAGAATATCATAAATTTAAGCAATCATCTATCTGTAGATTATTATACATATAGAATGTCCCAAAATTCGCGATTTAAAATAGACTATCAAGAAAGAAATG
>NW_017304194.1:0-207 GCF_001594115.1 Trachymyrmex septentrionalis | reverse complement strand
CATATATTTTATTAATTACAATCTTATACAATTTTATATTTTTTGTACATATACGTATTGACGGGATTTGAAGCCTTGTTCTTGAGATGATAAATCTAATACTCTAACGCTGAGATACATAATCGCTTTTTTGTCAATTCGATTGTTATTCAAGTAGGCTCCAGTATTTCGATTCTATAAATCTTAACAATAGTGTTGATTTCGTTG
>NW_017304193.1:0-457 GCF_001594115.1 Trachymyrmex septentrionalis | reverse complement strand
ATGTGAACAGACCAATTACTCGCAGGTAATTTCTCGTCTTTTAACTTTAAACTTTTCTAATCTAAACCTTTTTAGGTTTCAATTTCTGTAACAATTTCCAGACATTTGTTTTTGCAATATTTATATTGTAATATGCAATATTGTTTGTAATTGCAATATTAATTTTAAAATGACGAATGAATGTATCATAACTTTATGATCTTCAACGACTACCAATAACACGTTGGTTGGTATTATAATACTCATCGCGGAATGACGTGTTTTTCGAGTAATCTTATTTCTTTTAAAATATAGCAGCCTGGTAAGAAAATTTCTGTACATAATTGTACATAAACTGTCATACATAACTAATTTATACGTAGTTTATTTAGAACGGTTATAGATTGTGTACAACCGTTTATGCATAATTATTTTATCGGGCTGTCATGTTTTAAAAGAGATAAGATCACTCAAAAGA
>NW_017304192.1:28318-46061 GCF_001594115.1 Trachymyrmex septentrionalis | reverse complement strand
ATTTACTACGTTTGTAATCCTTTTAATTAACTGTGCGCCGAAATAATTCTTCAGTCTTGAAATACAAACTCTACTGAATTACCGCAATAATATCACCAATTAAATTGATTAGCAATTTAACAATTCGATGTTCTCACGCATCTTAAAACAATCTTAATAATGCTGAATGACATATTAAAATCTGTAATGTATAATAATACATAAAAATATATAAATGATAATAAATAATAAACAATAAATGACATATTAAAATGTGTAAATCAATCAGATAAATTAATCTATTCGCCTACAGCTGCCTAGTGAAATTTAAACAAGAATATGGAATCTACTATAATCATCTACCCATATATGCAGCACAAAAAGTTTACAGAAATATTTCACTAAAAGAGTATAATATTGCAAAACGAAATATTGTTACAACATTGCTACAATTTTGCAACAATATTAAAATGTCAGTTTTCAAAAAGATTGCAATGAAACATAACAATTCATTGTATCACATTATTATACTGTCTGTATCATATAATATTTTTAAATTGGAATTTTTATACTTATATTGATTAAAATAAAAGTTTTAGCATTTTCCCTAGAAAAAAACTTTGTTTTTTTAGTAATACGAATCTTCATTTAAAAATGCTCAAATATCGTGATATTAAGATTCAATAAGTTATAATTTAACTTTTTAAGTCCTAACATCACGATATTATTTTCTTTCTAAAGTACATATTTCGAGTATCGTAACGTAAACAAATATTTTTTCACTCATGAATTTTTAATCGATATCATATTTTTCCAAAACTCTTAACTTTTGTTCAACAGAAACAAGCATAATAAAAAAAACAGCTAAAATCGTTAAAACTATTTTTTATCACTATTATTATTCGAGAGTTTGATTATAATAGACATCTTGATATTTCCTTGATGGAAAATCAATTTCAAATCGGACAAAAAATTTCTACGTTGAAGATTATTCTGTATAAATATCCTCATTTATAATTATATCAATCAAACAAAATTGCGCACATATTAATTAGATCTCCATGCAAACGCTGAAGAATCAATTACAAATTTACTCATTTAGCAGAATGGAGTGAATTTTTTTACCTTTTTTTTTATAATATGTCAGAGTAATTTAATTATATACCAAATTGAATAAAATAATATTTATAGAAGATATATATTTCAACTTGTATATAATATTTAGCCTCAACCAACACACTGATAATAGTTTATTTTATTTTACGTACATGAATTATTGAATGTCTTAAAAATTGTGCTACAATGCTATAGAAAATACAAACTATAATGATAAAAAGTACGATGCAATCGTAATAATACCTACAAAACATAAATTTCGAAACTATATTACAATAATTTATACATAAAACTCTAATATTATAGATTTAAGACTGCTACGTTCAGGGAGCGTTATCTATCAAAATTGTTATCATGATGAAAGAAGATTTGTTATTTTACTTCTTGTTATGTCCGAAAAGCACCCCCTCAAGTCATTATGTCCTTATTTTATGTTATTAGACATAAAACATTTAATTATACGTTTATTATAACGATAAAGATAGTTATTGAGTAACTATTTATCAACACTATTACTAAAAAAGTAGCGTTTATGTATAACGGTATCACTTAATGTTCTGCGACTTCGAGCGTTTTTTACTTTAAATAAGATAAGAAAAGCTAAAAATAAAAAAAACTTAGGAAACTCTAGCTCTATAAAAAGGAAACCCGCAGACTGCAGCAGTAATTTTCCGAGTTCTTCACGAGCAAAGAATCATAGAAAGTGAAGTAAGTATCTAGTACAGTTATAAAAATCATTACATGACAATGGGCAAATAAATTTCTATTTCTAAAATAATGCAGTATGTGTTTGTCTATATAGCTGCTAAAAAAATATCAAAAAAACGGCTGTAAGCTGCTTTTAATAGAAATAAAGTTCGTATTTTCTACATCTCATTTCAAATTATAAAATGAAAGGTTGAGAATCCCAAGAATAGGGATTTCTGGAATAAAGTAGCCTTTTGCGTTAGTTAATCGCATTATCGTAATGCATAGAAAAATTTTATCTTTATCAACCATATTTCTTTCATTGTATTACATATTCATGTCTGATCCTGGTTATATTTTAAATTCGAGGACTTATTTTCAGAGACTATAATGTTCTGATTTAATCAAGAAGTAAGAATGCGTCCCGTTAAAATAAAGGCTAAAGTTTCGTTGTGCTCGTTGGAGGCCGTGTTTTAATCATGATGTATAATTGTCACTATTCCAGATAATAATAGCCAGTTCAACAATTACTTGATGCAATGAAGATGCGCGGTGATTTCTACAACAGTAGCTTTATCTGCTTCATTATGTCGTTGGCTTGTCTGTTGCTCGTCCTCTCAACAACGATTATCGCCAGTATGTTTTTTATTCTTCTATTTCTTTGGCATTTAATAATACTTACATAATACAAATTTTAGAACCTACATTACAATAAGACGAATTTAAAACTCTTATATTATTAAGACTGCTGTGTTCAAGGAGCACTAACTATCAGAATTATTATGATGAAATAAGACTTCTTACATCATGAGCATTATTATATTATATTACCACTCTTATTATATTCGAGAAGCTTCCCCCCAAGTCATTATACCCTATTATGTATTATTAGACGTAAAACTAATTATACGTTTATTAACGGTAAAGATTGTTGAGTAACTATTTGCTAACATTGATAAATAAATATATTTTGCATATATTTATGAAGGATAAAAATAATGTCATTCCTTTTTAATTACTGTGTTTTTAACAATATGTGTTTGTCTGTACATAGCTGCGGAAAAAATATCGAAAAGGCAGCTTCGAATACAAATAAAAATCGTATTTTCTCCATCTCATTTCATGTTACACAAAGAAAAGTTAAGAATCTCAAGTACATAAAAATTTCTCGAATACAGTAGCATTCGTTAATCACATTTATCGCAATGCAAATCATGTCTCCATCGATGACATACATCCCATTGCACTTCCATTATATTATTCATGTCTGATCCTGGCTATACCTTAAATTCCAAGACTTTTTAAAGAATGTAACATTTTAATTTCATCGAGAAGAAAAATGAATCTCGTTAAAGTGAAGAAACGAAGGTAGATTCGTTCTGTTGTCGTTGAAAATATATTGTTACTATTCCAATTGTTACTATTCTAGATAGATAATAGCAACCGGCTAACAAATTACTTAATTCGATGAAGATACGCCGTGATTCCTGCAACAATGAGCTTTCCTGCATCGTTATGTGGATGTCGTTGACCTGTCTACTGTTTATTTTCGCTATTGACAACGATCACTGCTAGTATGTCCTCTATTCTTCTATTTTTTTCAGCGTTTTATTATTTATTCTTTATTTGACTCCTTTCCGTTTAATGTGCATGCAAATACAAAGAAACAAAGAAAACAAAATTGCGATAAAATATATTTCGAAAATGAATAGACATTTTCATTTTGGTTTACGCAACACTGGATTTAATTAGAACTTGTGAATATTAGACCGCACAACGCAAAAAATCGTTCTAAAAAATGATTTAAAAAAAGATTAAAATATTCACTTCTACTTTATAAGAACTTATTCTTTATTCTATTATTTTGTGTCGACATCATGAAAACTTTGCATCATAATTTTATTTCTTGATTCGGATTGATTTTGTCAGCCTAACACAACTAGTAAATAAAAGATATTTTTAATTCTCCAATATAATCATAAAGTAATATATTTGTATATTTAAAATTCGTTACGCACGAAGTGCGTTGTTATATCTTTAGTCATCTTTTAATCATTCTTTATTATTTTAGTGTCTCGCATTAACTCTGTTAATACAAAAAAAAACCGAATTCTATTTAGATTTATAAAATGAATAATTTGCAGAGCCGACCATCAATGAGATTGGCATCAAAGTGACCAGTAAGGATGCCATCAACGTAATATGCTCATCAACACATGTGTCTTACCCTACCCCTAGGGATTCGAGGTATATCTCCACTATATACATATAAAACTATACATCTATTTCATGTTTAACATATTTAATGTAAACTTAAAACTATCAGTACCTGTTGAAAATGGTCAAAAAACGAGTAAGACAAGAGAGGGATAAGTAAAATGGATAAAATGAATTGCTAATTTTATTAAACTAATAACAGATAAGGAGTCGATACTAAACTCATTAAAGGGTTTTGATCATAATAAAGATTTTTGTAATTTGATCTCAATTTGTCTACATAAAATGGATAATATACAATAATAAGAAATTTACATTTTAGACATACTCATATATAATTTTATGATGTCTATAAGAAATGATATAATTATATGACTACGGGTAAGATGACATATTATTCGTACATGTAGATTATATTTGTTACCGCATCACATTATAAATATGACTGCATCAAATTAGTTCTTTAATATTGATTATGTATATAAATTACAGTAAAGATGACCTTCTTGACACCTCCACCTAGAGAAAATAATGTGAGCAAAATATATCTCTCTTGAAACCGTTCCACTTTCATCTGAAATTTTTTATTAGTAATATTGGAAAAAATTAATTGGATTGATTAAAATGGGAACCTTGTATAGAAATGTAAAAGTGTGCATTTTTAAATAGAAATTTAAACTAAATATAAATTTTTTCTTTACATGCAGTAATCTTAATTTATGTCACGTGAAAATCTTTTCAATTATTCTTATTAAAAGATCTAATATTTTATGTTAGATTGATCCGGTCACCTACTGTCCCATATGCCCGTACTGGATTCTCTGTTTCTGCGCCATTTTCTGCCCGGAAAGCCAGATCTGCGAGCCAGAATTCTTGCTTTATACCGCCATGTCTCCGTGGTATCACATGTGTAAACGTCACGTCTTCATCAACAGTCTGTACGCGAATCCTTGCAGATCATCGCTTCACCACGACTATTTCTTTGCAACACGCCAAAATCCTTATTTACTTTATGTATCATTAGACATCTAAATATACGTTTACTATATCGATAAAGATTATCAAATTATCTACTAACATTATTGCCATTAAAACGCATCGTAGTAATCATTTACATAACGATACTACGCGTATTGTTTCATGACTCATTCTCCACATGTATCGTTTAAGACAAGACAAGAAAATAAAAAAAACTTTAAAATAAAAAAAGAGAGGGAAATTCTAATTCTATAAAAAGGAAACCTTCTGACTGCAGCAACAGTTTCTCGAGTTCCTCACAAGCAAAACATAGTGTACGTTTAACAGACTTAAGAAAGTGAAGTAAATATTGTAGTTTAGTAAAAAAAACTGTTGTATAACAATTGGCAAATAAATTCTTCTTTTGAAAATAATAACTTTCGCGAATCTTACAATTCACGAAAAATGTAAGACAATTCGACGCACAATATCTGTTCTTTTTTTTCGTACCGGCGCATCGCATTTTTTAATTTCGACATGCGCTTAGCGCGATTTTGATTTTTTTTTTCATTCAAGCGATTCCAGCAACGTATGTCGAGATTCTTCTCTTGGAGAAAATCTTTCATCTGCTCTTCTTCTCCGAAACTTCCTATTTCTCTTTTCTTTTTTTTCACGAAAGTATAAGACGATGATACGTTCGAAATACGGTGCGCCACGATAATAAAAAAGTTAAAGGCTAAGATCGGAAATGCTAAAGATAAAGAATGACCCACAACCGTTGGAGATCGAGCAGACGCACGCAATTACTTATATGAAACGGGAAAAATATCACTGAGTAAAAATGGTGCTGGAGTTAAATCTCTTGATAATCAATGCCATAATAAAAATGTGAATCATACTTTATGAGCGTAATGAAGCTCGTTATCATTTATCAGTCTTTTCAATTGCTTCATTCAACAATGATTATTCCGTTCAACATATTACATTCATTCGAATAATAAATTTCAAATTTATCTCATATCACTCTACATATAATTTTGTTATATTATATTTGTTATATTATATCATTTACTCAAATACTCAAACATGGTAGAACGGTTTCATGCTGCAAAAGAACTAATAATTATTAGTTACGACTATGATAGTCTTTTTCTTTGCTTATATCCTTTTATTAAAAGAAAGTACAGTAGCTAATGAAAAGGTCCAATACAGCAGCAATTTTTTTGTGCTTATTTTGAAAGATCAATAAAATTTTTTGTTAGTGGCAAAAATTAATCTTCATTCTATTCTCCCGATTTTATAAAAATGCAGAGCTATTATTATTATTGCATTTAAGTCTTCACTTATGTTATAAGTGTCATGTTTCATGAATTATAGCGTGCGTCTATTTCAATCAAATTCGAGTTTTAATTCTATTTAATCATCGCTTCTATTTTTAATCTCGAATATTTAAGGGACTTTGCCTTTTAGCAAAAATTTTCTTGAATGATCGAATTTATTCTCTCATCAAATGAATAGGTTTGGCATATTTTTGTCAAGAATTAAAATAATGCTATTGGTTTTTAATTAATAATACGCGTTTTTAGCAGTATGTATGTTGTGTTATGTACACAAATCCGGAAAAAATCGAATAGTAACTCATATGCAGCTATAAACCACTTCGAATAGAAATAAATTTCGTATTCTTTCCATCACATTTCATGTCATAAAATAAAAGATTGAGAATCTCAAGAACATCGGAATTTCCGGAATAAAGTAATCTTCTGTGTTTGTCAATCGCGTTTATTATAATGCGTAGAATAACGTCTCCGTCGATGCCATATCTCACTTTCGTTGCATTATTCATGTCTCCTAATTACATCCTAAATTCAAAGACTTTTCAGAGAATGTGATACGTATCGCTAATTTCACTATTGAGAAGAAGAATTCGTCCCATTAAAACAAAGGATAGAGTTTCATTCTATTCTCGCTGGAGTTTGTGTTTTAATCATGACGTAATTATCACTATTCCAGGTAATAGTGTGTGATCGATTCAAAAATTATTTAATGCAATGAAGATGCGCCGTGATTTCTACAACAGTGGATTTACCTGCGCCGTTGTGTGGCTGTCGCTGGCTTGTCTGCTGTTCATCCTCTCGCTAGCAACAATGATCACCGCCAGTACGTTCTCTATTCTTTTATTTTATTCAGCGTTTCATTATCTACTCTTTGTTAATTGAACTCACTTCCATCCAATGTGTACGCAAACATAAAGCTTAACAAGCAGATCAAACAATCGCTATAAAATAATTTTTAAAAATGAAGTCATTTTTATTGTGCATTTTGATTTGAGCAACACCAGATTTAAATAGAACTTTTAAATACCTGCACGGGACCGCTTTTGCTCTGAAAATTAAAGTGAAAAGTTTACTCTTTGCTAACAAATGTCTGTGTTCAAATCAAAGTAACAACTTTGTCTTTCTATTTACACTAATTCTTTCCAATACATTAATGACGAAACCTTATAAAAAGCAATCATTATTAATTTTTTTACTTCCGACTGTTATCAATCAAAAGTTGACATAACAAGAAGTATTTTATTGAAATCAAATCATTACTTTATCAGAATTAAATTATTAATTTTTATATTCTTTTGTTTTAATAAACTTTCATTCGTTATATATTCTATGTTTTCTTCTTTGAGTTACTCGGAAGTATTCGCTTACGGTACCATTTTGAAACGCTATCACATACATTTAGATACATATAATAAGTATGATAAAACGATAATTAAGCTAATAAGTAGAATACCGAGAAGTCGATATCCATCGACTGAAGCTACTTTTATTATCATTGTCATTGTTCTACGCTTTTGTCAGAAAGTGTTCAAAAACTCGTTTTTTTAT
Organism: Trachymyrmex septentrionalis; assembly: GCF_001594115.1. Taxonomy (NCBI): domain Eukaryota; kingdom Metazoa; phylum Arthropoda; class Insecta; order Hymenoptera; family Formicidae; genus Trachymyrmex; species Trachymyrmex septentrionalis. The sequence goes on along the minus strand of NW_017304192.1, from coordinate 38,220 downwards.
ATAACCGAGAAAGCAATATATAGTAAATTTTATTTTTTATGCAAATGGAAAAACATACTTGATTTATGTTTAAAAATCTTTTTTTTTCTTGTGTCAATTTATATTGCAAGAGAATAAAGAAATAAATAGAAAAGCTGCATTAAAAATGTATTCGGTAACGCATCTTCAACTTAGCATTCCTATCTTTCCTAAATATATTGTATTTTGTATTAAAATTGATACAAGAGAAAAAAATTTGTAAACATAAATCATATATATTATTTTTTAATTTGCACAAAAAAGCCTGCAATAATTGTGTTTTCCTTTCTCCATATAATACAAAAAGAATAAGAAAGAAATAAGAACGTGAAAAAACTTTCATAATTTTTTACAAAATTTTATCATTAAATAAGACATAGGCTCTCTCTTGCCAGTTATTTTATTTTCATGACAAGCTTTCATCATTACAACTAACGCAATAATTTATTCTTTATTATGTTATTTGCTTCTATAAAGGCGCCCCCCTCTCTCTCTCTGTCTCTCTCTCTCTCTCTCTCTCTCTCTCTCTCTCTCTCTCTCTCTCTCTCTCTCCTCCAGATGATTTGATAAATATATCCCAACATGAGCAAATATCATATACATACATGATGTACGTAATTATTCATATTGAATATATTGATCAATATTTAGCAAATGTTTGCGAAGTTGACGTATACGTTGACCATATTGTCTGAAAGCGCCTTAAATATTATATCTATTCGTAAATCAAAACTTTATATTGTGATTTTATCTTTTGATTTGAATTGATTATGTCAGTTTAACTAATGAATATAAAAGGCACTTTTTAATTAAAAGAGATTCAAAAAATGTTTTCTCTAATGTATGCCGAAAGCATAAAAATACGGAATAATTATCAGATATCACTTCAGACAGCTTGAAATAAAGTCCAAATTTTCATTTTATTCAATTTTTCAATATATTGGTATAATCATAAAGTAAATATATTAATATAATGAAAATTTGTATAATCATAAAATAAATATATTAATCGTCTTTTCATTATTCTTTCATTATTTTAATGTCTCGCTTTCATTATGTTTATACAAAAACAAAGTTCCATTATTTATGAATTAATTTATGATGGCAGAGCCGACCATCAATGAGATTGACATGATTAGCAATGCTACAAACGAAACGTACCCACCTATCATGTGTCCCATAATGACATGCCGCTGGGGATTCAGTCACGAAGTATGTATATATCTACTATAAGTAAAACTATACATCTACTTTAGACTTAGCATATTTAATATAAATTTATAATTATTATTATTGAAAATATGTAATCATAAATAGGACAAAAAGAGAATAAAATGACGAAATGAGTAAGATAACGAATTACTAATTCTTCTAAGCCAATAACAGATATTCGATAATAGTTTGACTTTAATTTGTCCACAGAGAGTGAACAAAGATAAATAATATAATAAGAAATATATTTTAAACGCAGTATTTATATGTAATTTTTTGTCTGTTTATATATAAGAAATAACACAATTATAAATTCACTTTTTTTCGTTACATTTCTAACTAAAATATTTTTTTGTATTATTAATGATTTTGAAAAAAATTAACATAATTCATTAAAAATGAGATGCTTTATATTTTTTATAGAGATATAAAAAAGAATTTGTATTTTTTTAAATAGAATTTTAAACTAGATTCTTTCTTTACATAAAATAATCTTGATTTGTTATGTGTTTTACGTAAAAATTTTAAATGAAAATACTGTTATTGAAAAATTCAACGTTTTCGATAGATCGATGAAGTCACCGGCTGTCAAACGTGCTGGGATCCCTGTTCCAACGTTGAATGTCCAGAAAACAAGACATGCGTGCTACAAATGCGGGCATGTTTTACAACACCGTGTCCCCCGTTAACTACCTGTGAGAATATTACATTTTAATCTGCAGGCGAATCCTTGCAGATCACCAATTCGCAACGACTATTTGCAATGTGCCAGGTAAATCAATTTGTCCATTGATGTACAGGCGTTGATGTAGCTGCCTGGTATAGAGTATCTTCAATAAGAGTTAGGACACCTTATATCAATTTATTTGTGTAAAACAGAATATTTTTGTGTTAAACAGAATATAATAAATTAAAAATAATTAAATAAATTGTATATAATAATTAACTCTTACACACATTAGTTTTTTTTGGGCACACTTAATACACACGTTCGGTCATTCGTGTCTTGGCTTAATTTTCATCACTTTTACAAATATATATAAATTATTAAACAATTGTTACATATATTTTGACATCTTTAGAAAATATTTGTGCAGTTATATATTTATAACAAAACGTAGATAAATTGTTGTATCTAAATATAGTCAACAAAATCAGAAAAATGCACTGTTTCATATAAAAATATAAAACTCTGAAACAAAAATGTTTAAAAGAAAAGTATGATTCAGTATCTTAAAGTTGACATTTCAAACTATAAGAAAAAAAATCGTTCAAATTCAGCTGTCCAAAAAGTTTAATTATTGAGTAATCTAAAAATGATATTTTTTTAATGCAGACAAATACCTATAAATTGAAGATATATTGCATTTATTTTAAAACAATGCATTTTATTATTGTTATTGTGTTTAAAAAAACATGTAATTTATTGGGAAAATATTCTTTATAACATTACGGATAGTATGATATATAATATTAGATAACATTTAGGACAAGAGTTCCAAAAATCGCGTTTATTAAGAGCTGATATGTTGTTTTAGAGTTAAATTTTTTTTTAAATAATTCGCGAAATATTCTCGCAATACAATCGAGAATTAGTTAGTTTTAAAGACAAAAAAATTCTTTTAATTGTAGGAAATGTACACTCTGTACACACCTAGGGTCATTTGTGACCAGAGGTGAACTTCGGAGTTCCAGTTAAGGATAGGCACGAATTGAGGTAGCAATAACGCACAAAACTTATTTTTTAGATGCCAAACTATTTTTAGGAATAGAAAAAAACCGGTATTTAACAAAATGCTCTTAATATTTCAAAAAACAGAAATAGGCAGGACACGAATAACCCAAAGGTATGTATTAAGGGTTAAAAATGATTAAATAAATTATATATAATAATTAAAATTTGTTTTTTACTAAATTAATAAATAATCCACTTATTAATGTCAGTTGATTATTTAAAATCAAGCAAACGATGCTCACTTCATAGACGTTCGAACTTTCGACGAACTACGAATGTCCGACATAACTGTCTGAAAATCACAAATGTCCGAAAAAATATTAACGTGCATACTGATTTACGCTTCGCGACGACCACTCATTGTTAAACCCGGCACTCCCGACGCGTCCGAATCTGAGATACGTTTTTACGAAATTCGAAAAACGACAGCAACTTCACGCCGATGCTCGAAACTTTGACCTTCGACGCGCCAACTGCAACGGTCCGACGCAACGTAACAGGCGGATTCAAATTGCGTTTGACCATCGCACGTACAAATTTATGCTACGACAATTACTCACTGTCAGATTCAACACTCCCGATGCGCTAAATACCTGTTCAAGACGCTCGCGAAACATCGCAGCAACTTCACTCCGGTTCTAGAAGTTTCGACGCACCAACGGCTCGAGCAACGCCACACTGTTTGCAGGATTGATATCGTGAAATATAGATCGTTTGGCGGTCTCACGTACTAATTTATGCTTCATAATAATCCCTTCGATACTCCTAATAATACACTACAGGAAGTGAGGAAACAGTAAGATCGCGGCACTTCACTCCCGATGCTCCGAGCGAGCCAACGATTCGCGATTAACAAGAATAGATTCGCACGCATTGTTCCACTACAATCATTTATCGCCAGATTTTATGTTCCCGACAATCCTGTAACACTCACACGAGGCTTCTGAATGGAAAAAGTACACACGAAATACGGAACGACGTGAAACGCGTCAAATACGTACCAGCGCGTGCCAGGCAATGCCAGGTAGTGCCGGGTCGCTCAGCTAACTGACGAGGTGTGACGCGTAATAGACTGCGTGACGTCAGCATGTGTGTCGTACGATAACCATGACCGTTAACATTTTCAAAAAATACGATCGCGATGTTTTCGCATCGTTAAGCCATGCATTAATTAACTGTTACTATATTTCTATCGTCTTATTCTATGGTTTATCTTACATATCAAGTAGTAGATATATAAATTATATAAAGTATATATAAAGGATATATAAAGTATATATAAATTTTTAAACAATTTTTACGTATATTTTGACACATCTTTAGAAAGTATTTATGTATATATTCATAATAAATTGTAGATAAATTATAGATAGTTAATGAAATGAAAAAAATGCATTGTTTCATATAAAAATGTAAAACTCTGAAACAAAAATGTTTAATATTTTTTTGTAACTAGATTTAGTTACAACAATTTATCAAAAATTTATATGTAAAAATTGTTTAATAATTTATATATACTTGTAAAAATGATGAAAATTAAGCCAGAACACGAATGACCGAACGTGTGTATTAAGGGTATCAAAAACTAACGTGTATATTATAAGGATTAAAACGAATTAGAAATAATTGAAAAATGTCTTTTAATAATCATTTTGGAGTCATTTTAAAATCATTTTCATATCATAACTTGTTCTGTTTGAGCAGATTCGAATATACATAAATGAACGATCGACATGTCGTTCATATCCACTACCTAATATGTAAGATAAATCATAGAATAAGACGATAGAAATATAGTAACTGTTAATTAATGTATGGCTTAACGATGCGAAAACACAGCGGCCGTATTTTTTGTGAAAATGTTAACGGTCATGATTATCGTACGACGCACGTGACGTCACAAGGTCACACCTCGTCAGTTAGCTGGGCGACCCGGCACTGCCTGGCATTGTTCGGCACGCGCCGGTACATACTTGACGTGTTTCGTGTCGTTCCGTATTTCGTGTGTACTTTTTCCGTTCAGAACGAGCCTCGTGTGAGGAATGAGTGTTATAAGATTGTGGGGAACAACGCGTGCGAATCTATTCTTGTTAATCGCGAACCGTTGGCTCACTCGAAGCATCGAGAGTGAAGTGCCGCGATCTTACTGTTTCCTGACTTCCTGTAGTATATTATTAGAAGTATCGAAGGATTATTATGAAGCATAAATTAGTACGTGAGACCGCCAAACGATCCGTATTTCACGATAATCAATCCTGCAAACCGTGTGACGTTGCTCTGATCGAGCCGTCGATCGTTGGTGCGTCGAAACTTCTAGAATCAGAGTGAAGTTGCTGCGATCTTTCGAGTGCGTCTTGAACAGGTATTTAGCGCATCGGGAGTGTTGAATCTGGCAGTGAGTAATTGTCGTAACATAAATTTGTACGTGCGATGATCAAACGCAATTTGAATCCGCTCTATTGCGTCGCGTCGGACCGTTGTAGTTGGCGCGTTGAAGGTCAAAGCTTCGAGCATCGGCATAAAGTTGTTGTCGTCTTTCGAATTTCGTAGAAACGTATCTCGGATTCGGACGCGTCGAGAGTGCCGAGGTCAACAATGAGCGGTCGTCCCGAAGTGTAAATCAGTATGTACGTAAAAATTTTTTCGAACATTTGCGATTTTTAGACAGTTATGTCGGACATTCGTAGTTCGTCGAAAGTTCGAACGTCTATGAAGTGAGCGTCGTTTGCTTGATTTTAAATAATCAACTGACATTAATAAGTGGATTATTTATTAATTTAGTAAAAAGAAAATTTTAATTATTATATATAATTTATTTTATCATTTTTAACTCTTAATACATACCTTTGGGTTATTCGTGTCCTGCCTATTTCTGTTTTTTGAAATACTAAGAGCACCTGGTTAAATACCGGTCTCTTTTCTATTCCTAAAAAAATTTGGCATCTAAAAAATAAGTTTTGTGCGTTACTGGCCTTCAATTCGTGCGTATCCTTTAACTGGAACTCCGAAGTTCACTTCTGGTGATTTACAAATGACCCTACGTGTGTATAGAGGGTTACATTTCCTGTAATTAAAAGAATTTTTTTGTCTTTAAAACTAACTAATTCTCTTGTATTGCGAGAATATTTCGCGAATTATTAAAAAAAATTTAATCCTAAAACAACATATCAGCTCTTAATAAACGCGATTTTTGATACTCTAAATGTTGTCAGTAATGTAATATTATATATTATATTCTGTCTGTATAATGTTATAAAGAACATTTTCCATAAATTATAAGTTTTTTTAACACAATAGCAATAATAAAATGCATTGTTTTAAAATGTAAATGCAATATATCTTCAATTTATAGTCATTCATGCGTATTAAAAAAACTTTTTAGCAGCTGACACTTGAAATATATAGTTCAAATGTCGGCTGTCCAAAAAGTTTAATTATTGAGTAACCTGAAAATGATGTTTTTTTAATGTAAACGAATGGCTATAAATTGAAGATATATGGCATTTACATTTTAAAACAATGCATTTCATTATTGCTATTGTGTTAAAAAAAAACTTGTAATTTATTAGGAAAATATTCTTTATAACATTGTTTTAGGGCTAAATTCTTTTTTTTTTTTTAATAATTTGCGAAATATTCCCACAATACAATTGAGAATTAGTGGAAAATAAAGAAAAAAATAAAAAATTTTTAGTTAAAAAAATGTACACTCTATACACATGCTGGATTATTTGTGACCCAGAAATGAATTTTAGATTTACGCCAGTTAAAGAATACGCACGAATCGAGGCCAGTAACGCATAAAATTTGTTCTCTAGATGCCAAACTTGTTTTAGGAATAGAAAAAAGACCGGTATTTGACCAGGTACTCTTAGTATTTCAAAAAAAGAAATGCGCAGGATACCAACGACTCAGACGTGTGTATTAAGAGTTACATATTTACTTCACACCATTCATATTTGTTTACAAAAATATCTTCAATATCCCATCACTCCGAAACCGTTCGGAATCAAATTTATATTAATTTTGACTGGTTTTTACGTGCTAAAACTGTCGGATTTTATAGTTGGGATAATCTTATTATTGAAAAACAGGAGAATTTCGATCTTTATTAGTCTATATAAATATATATAATCGAACACAGTATAAATCTATAAATATAATAATCTATTTACAATTGTATGGACGTATTAACGTAATGACTTCGGGATTTTCAGACCCAGGACAATCTTGCGTTAATGGTTCACACATCAAAGAGGTAATGAAGACAAATATCAATGAAAATATAATAAAATCATTTCCCATACCTAGATCCTCGACGATCAAACAAATGTCCGTCGATAAATTCATTATTCGCGAATAAATGTTTCCGATTTCACAAAAGAATCGTTATTTTATGTCTTAAACTTTAAAAAAGTAGATTACATTTCCGAATCGTCCTCTATATTTTGTCAAAATTGCTTAATAAATTTACAAACGATTTATAAATTTACATTACATGAATAATGTCGAACAAGTATAATGTCTTTAATAGTTGTCTTTAGAATCTATATAGTCATATGTATGAACACCGGATCCAAGAATGTCGCATGCATTCGTTTGATCGTCAAGTCTGGACCGTAATGATGAATCTCGTGGACAATAAATTAGGACGAAATATCGACAGATATACATGACATTGTTTTGACTACGATGTATACTATACCATGTACGACATTACTTCGTTTCCAGGTTGCATTTATGATTGTGAGCTTTTATTTATTAACCATTAATAGTTAAGAACAAATTCAGTTACGTATATAAGATTATTAAACATATTCAAAGTTATATAAAGGCATAAAAACATGTTCTTAATTGTTTTAATATTCTTAGCAAATATTTAATATTTTTTAAACAAACATTTTTTTAAACTAAACATTCATACTGAGAAAATTGTTCTCTATACTTTCAATATATGTTTTTGCAAGAAATTATCCCCTTAACGATTATATTATACGTCTCATGTATAAAAAAAAATGTTATAGAGATAGAAAAAGGTATAAGAATTAAAGAATTATCGATTGTTATAATTTGAGTACACCTGGAAAAAGAAGTTTAAGAATCACTATCGTACAAGATGGAAATTATCTATGTAAAAAGCGAATCGTTTTATGCTCCGACAATAGTGTCCGATGTATGAATATTCTCTAGCTTCTGATGTGCCGCATTCTCCTTTTCTTTCTCATTCTGCTCCGATCCTGATATCACGTAGACCGGCTGTTGGCTATAAGCGAGGAAGTGTTGATCCATTGGAAACATTTTCGAGGGATCCTTTAGCTTCATCTGCAAGATTTGTTTAGAAAATTTAATGATGGCCGTATCATAAATAATTCTCAACGATGCTAAAAATATATTAAATAAAATTCAGATTAAGATATAATTACTTGGAAAAGACAGTTTTATTGAAGTATTTAAAAATTTAGCTAGATACAGATCTAAAAATAATTTTGTTAGACCATCAAAAAATAATTAGGCTACTTTAGAATGTCAAAATTTTTTGCAGTATTATACTCATTATGCTTGAGATTCCTACCGAATTATTAAGACCAACAAAATTATTTTTAAATCTATATCTAAATTTTTAGATACTTCAACAAAATTGTTTTTTCCATGTACATTTAGATTGCTAGACATAAGATATTACAGATTTAATACTCCGAAAATAACATCAAAATTTGTGACACTATTATTAAAATTTTATGAAACTCATTTAATTCATTCATGAAACTCATTTAACTTATATTGATTAAAAAGCACTAATCGAATTTAAAGAACCAAAACAATATAACTCATATAATAAGTACATATGTATGTGAATACTAAATTTACTTCAATAACAATAGTTCAAATTTGTAAATATAATATAAAGGATATAATTGAATAGGTTCAATAGAGTCAGAGCCTAAGCACAAAGATGAGAAACAATTAAGAAAGAAGCACGTAACTAAGTCGTGGAACGTAAATCGTAGTTGACCAAAATATTGTGCATAGATCTAGGACTACGAAATTTCACAACTCAATTATGGCCATCTTTGTGCTTAGATCCTCACTGTCAATTCTACAAAGTTAATATCTTCAGTGAAATTTTAAAAGTCCTTACCTTTTTGCGGTATAACATTAGCAGAATAACGAGACTACTAATAATGAAGGCGCTGCTCGCCGCGAGCACGATCGTAGCCGTTTGATAGAATGGCGATTCCATTTGCGTGAGGATCTCACGTTGTTCCAGTGTGACAATCCGGCTCTGCATTGCCACAGGTGTGGAGCGATGCGTAAAACGTGAGGTCGTCGCATCCGCAGACGAACCCAGCAAGGACAACTTCTGAATTCGCGTGAGCTCTTCCAAATGGAACGCCACGTCTACTTTGTTCGTGCCGACAATCTCGAAACTCAAGATTGCCGAATCCTGATTGATTTCTACTCGTATGTCTTTTCGGAGTCTCGCACCTAGTTCGTGCAGAAAATTCTCGGCCTCTCGAGCGAATCGCTTCTCGTCGCTGGCGAGGAATCGACCGGGGAAACGTAACGTCACTTCAACAGCTTCAACTGGAGTAGGTACTAAATAATATAACAGATATTAAAATTCAAATTGCAATAAATTTAAATAATTGCATTGTTGTAAAAATTTATAATTAAGAATTTTAATTTAGAGAAATATATGCGCGTGTATGCGACTGTCGTATTATGAGAGGTCGGGAAGATTAGGACCGGTTGTCATAATTTTTCAATTACATTTTAAAAAAAGTGAATGTAAGATTTTTAAACACGTTGCAATACATTCCTTAGGTATTAAAAAATATATTACTTTTGAAAATATCATCATACAAATAAGTTGTATAATTTTAAAGTTGTGAAAAAATGTGACAATTATCTTACTCCAATTTGATTGTCACATATT
>NW_017304192.1:20793-28295 GCF_001594115.1 Trachymyrmex septentrionalis | reverse complement strand
TATAGTATTTTTATATAAATAAAATGATTATTTTTTAATCAAATATTTAATTTATTTTCGTATTAATTTATATGTATATAAATATACATAATTTTTATATGAAAAATGAAAGAATTAATATTTATAAAGAATTAATATTTATATAATAAACATTATATTTGTAAATTTAATCTCTAGAGATTAAATTTATAAATTTATAAAAGAGATTGCTGATTTAAAGAGACTAAAATTGACTGTCACGCGTTAAAAATCTACTTCCTAAACAAAAATTAATTTTCATTTCAGTTACCAAGAATTTTATATATTTCTTAAGTACTTACCTGACTTATTAAAGCAAATAATTTACCAAACCTAATCCCGACTATCTTGGTTAATACCCTATCCGTTTTTAATGAAAAAGATTATATTCACAAACTTTGTTACACTAACGATTAATAACTACAGAGCAAAAATTATCTGAGGCATTCCATTTTCTACTTTTTCTATTACAGCGATTGGTAATATCAAATAATTTGGCGCAAATCATTTTATGTAATAAATCAATATTATATTAGTAACTTATAGTTAAAAGAAGAGAATCCCCTGTCATATATTAATATATTAATTATTAATATATTAATATATGACTACTTTAATGTGATCAGATATACCTAATGTGACCAGATATTTTTAGATCTAAAGTAGGAACTTTATTAAGTGGGATTGAGGAGGAGGTAGATATGGATATAAAGATAAGTATAATAACAGTAATTTATTTTTTAAAAATAATACAATTATTTATTTTATATTTAATTTCATTCTAAATTATTTGCTTTAATAAGTCAGGTAAGTACTTAAGAAATATATAAAATTCTTGGTAATTGAAATCAAAATTAATTTTTGTTGTTAATATGCTTTTAATTAGTTTTAAAATACAAACTCAAAGTTCACTTTTTTCTGCTGTCCATACTTCGTTCATTGCAGAGAAAATTCATTCAACTGCTGCATTACTTCCTGGAAGCGATAATACATGTTCTATGATTCTATAATTTGGCAAAATATGAAATATTTTTCAGCGAGACTTTTTCGATACTTTTTGCTAAAATCGAGGCGTTTAACATGTTTGGAACAATGAGACTATCCCGCCGAAATCGGAACGTCTGGTCACATTACATATATTGATTTAATTACCTATAAGCGTTTTGACAATCATTCCCTGTATGATGACAAATGGCTCCAGTCTCTTCTATATTAATCCTATCTTTTGTTTTACTCTGTTATTTCATATTTAAATTGAAAAGTTAAAAGATCTTAATATAAAATTTTAATTCTAATTGAACTTATATTTTAATCATATACTTGTCAAATTATTGCAATTAAATTTTAGTTAAAAAAACCTTCCACTTACGGCAAATGTTAGTTCCCTTCACAAACGGCTCAGATCCAATTAGTTGATTGCCGGCTTCATCCACGCACCAGCAAGTATCACCAGCGCATTGTGTAGGCTCAAATCTACCCTGTGAGTCGCATATCGTAGGCACGTGACCTTTGTTCTTCATCGCCTGACATCTGGTCCCGAGAATCTTTCCTGTTTGCCGTTCGTCCGTTTCCAAGTTCAACAGAGCGTCCTCCATAATCGCTTGAATCTCACGATCTATCTCCTGCGACTCCGGTCTTCTGCCACCGCGTCTTGCTTGCCGGAAGTTACACTTTGGCTCGGCGGCTCGGGTGAGCGAACCCTTAATTGGCTGGCCCTTACGATTCACGCACCAGCAGACACCAACGTGCTCCAGACACTGCACCGGTTCCCACGTTCCACTATCAGGATTGCACTTGGGCAGGAAAGTGGGCTGCTTGAGTCGTTGCGACCGCTTCAGATTCTTCTCGCGCAACCTCTCACACTGCGACAGTACAGGACACACTGTGTCGCACACTAGTCGACTGGAGAAGTCATTGTGGCCGACGGTGCACTCGTTCTTGCGTCGGCATTCGTTGCGCTCTGGATCGAAGAACCATCTCTCGGTCTCGTTGAAGCCAACGCTCGGATTGCAAGGTATTCTTCGGGGTGGCTCGAAGCAGACCTCACGTGGTTTCGGACAGCACACCGCGTACTCGTCCAACGGCGATAGCTCGCACTTGTGCGTCGAGGGGCAATGATGACCATGTGGCCCACAAGTGGCGATCGAGCCGTTTTGCTCGAGCAACGGCGAACTGTTCGGACACGGATTGTCCTTCTTCGGTAAGCAGACTGGTACCGGGGGACATGGTGGTGCACTACACGCGACCTCCACCATCCGGCACGCCTCGTTCTCACCGCGGCAAGTCACGCTGCGACACGGGTCGCGGCATGAGCACGTCGGGCAGCCTGTGTCCGCGTCCAGTTCGAAGCCATCCGGACAATCGAGCTTGCAATCGATTTCTGGACATCTCAAGGGTGTGTTACAGCGCGGCACGATTCCTTCGAGGACCCGAGTACCCGCCGCTTCCTTGCCTTCCTCATCTACGCACCAACACATACCGTTATGGCATTGCACCGGCTCGAACGCGCCATTGGAGTCACACCTAGGTATGTAGGTCCTTCTCGCGGGCTCGCCTGACTCCCTGGCAGCATGCTCAGCGACCGCGCGAGCATGCTGGCAAGCCGTGGCCATGACCGGTGCCACGCATTGCGTGCCGCAACCGGTCGAGCAACATTTATCGCCAGATGAGCACTCCTGATCATTGCTGCACTGCAGCTCGCAGCTCGATGAGCTCGGCACGAGGTACGGGCACTGGCCCGGTTTCGTCGTGAGACATGCCGGCACCGCTGGACAGTACTCGTTCGGGCCGCAGTTGACGTCGATCATCGTGCAGGTCTCATGCGAACCGCAGATGACATCGCGGCATGGTTCGTGACAATGACACTGCTCACAGCCGGTTGCGTCCACCTCGTAGCCGTACGGACAGATCAGATTGCAGTACAAACGCTTGCAGATCTGCGTGAGTTCCTTGATGGCTTCACAGTCCGCTGAAGCGGCTGAGTCCAGGCCGGACTTTAAGGTCACTCCGCGATGGTTCACGCATTTACAGCTGGTACTGTTGTAACACTGCAGAGACTTGTAACCGCCATCCTCCTCGCACTGAGGTGCTGGGATTGCCAGGGACATTCCTTCCCTCGTACCCTCCATGCGATCGTTGAAATCCCGCAGGTACTCACACACTAAAAATGTTTTCTTGTAAAATTCGTGGAATAAAGCTTGACGTTTTCATAATTCTAATTTCTGAACATATACTTTTAATCCAATTTATTGTTATTCTCACTTATTGTTATTAACAATTAAATATTATTTATAATAATAACCTAGTAAGCAAGAAACACTTTTGGAACATTTCAATATTGTAACGTTGCTACAATGTCAAAATGTAATGCTAAAATGTTCCAAAATGTTTCTTGCTTATAGGGAATAGAATAAATTTTATTCCTGATTATTTATATTATATAATTATTACTTGTGGGTGCCTTTGCAGGGTTGGATGTTTCCATACAGCACACCGATTGATCGGCTTCCTGTACCATCGTGCATTTGTAATCGTCAGGGCAAGTTTCGTTAGTAGAACAAGTTGCGGCGTTTCCATCTTGATCGATCAGCGGCGCACCGACGGTACAAGGACTCTTATAGGTCTTTCTGGGCTTACATTCTGGTTTTGTAGGACATAGAAAATCGGGACAGCTATTTTCCTGCTTTAAAATACATTCTTGCCCTTCAGGGCACGGAAATCTATAAAAATAATCGTTTGATTAATCAAGTGAAAAGTTAATATCGACACTGGATATTCGTGTGTAAAATCAATATAATTATAGTGAGTAAAAAATATTAAATAAACAATTTATAATTTATTAGCTTTGGCTCACAAATAAAGTATTAATTATTACTGTATTGTGATGCTTACCCTTCGCAGGGATCATCGCACTCGCAAGTCGAGCAACCGGAAGCGTCCGTTTTGAAGCCGTATTGACAAACCTGGGCGCATTGTTGAGACGTGCAAGACGCCGGAAGCGAACGTGCTTTGCTTATCGATCTACAATCAATCTTTTCGGCGGGCCCCATAGAGCCGGATATTTTTCTACCGTCACCGTCTACGCACCAGCAGACGAGACCATTTCTTGAGCACTGCCTCGACTGGAAACTTCCATCTGTATAATTATTTCGTATTTTAGAAGCTTTATTCAACCACAAATCGATCGATAGGAATATTTGATGGTCTGTTCCTCACCTTCCATACACTGCGGAATGTAACCGCGACCCTGGCGCTCAGAGACACTGAGTATCTCGGCAAGCATGCGGTCGCGATGGCATGCGGTGAGATCCCCAGGTATCGTGCATACGTTACCGCCGCAATTCTTGTTGTTGCAGCACTTTTGGGGCCCGGGGCAGTCGAGATCATAGCGACAGGTGGGCCCGCACGAACTCATCGTCGATTCCTCCGCGGGACACATGCCGGGTCGCTGTATCTTCACGCTGGCCGGACAGCAGACCCCGTATTCTTGTTTGTACTCCACCAGGCAGCTGTACATTGGCGGACAAGTTGGTTTACCTGGCGTGTCGCCGCAAAGAAACGGCCGCGGTGAATCGGTGATCTGCAAAGGTTCGCCTGCCGGACAGATTGTCGATAAGGATCTGGTCTTCCGACAGCTGGGTACCGGAGGACATGGTTCTCGAATACAATTCACAGCGATTAATTCGCATGTCTGTCCAATTCCTGGACAGGTAACGCCGCGACAGGGATCCCTGCACTCGCATTTGGGACAACCGGTGATCTCATTGATCTATAGAAAACGATATCTAGAATTAGATATTTTAACGAAAGCATTTGAATTTTTCAGTGTCAGCATTGAAAAGATTTTTATGCGAAAAGCATCATACCAAGATTATTTGACATGAAACAATCAAGTGTTTTATCTAATATACAATTATATTTAAAAATATATTTTACGAATTCTTCTTTTATATATCTTTGAATATTTCTAACAGCCGTACTTTATTTATTAAAAATTAAATATCGTAAAGTGACATTCGCGAAATTGTACGATCAACAATTACGGAGGAAATGTTTAAAAGTTTAACATTTTCGAACTGTAAATAACTGCAGAAGTAACAAAGATGTACTTCAGCACAAAAAGAAAGTACTTATTCTATTTTCAATACTGTTAACTGTAAATTGAATGCGACGTAAAGTGAATTTATACTTCGAATCCCAAAGGACAGAGCATCCGACAGCTGTGAGCTGGACAACTGTGGGGTTTGTCGCAGTCGACGACACTCTTGCTGGGCGCCCTGGTGCCGGGTATCTCGGCGCCGATCTCGTCGACGCACCAGCAGCTGCGACCGTGCGGCTCGCATTGTATCCTCTCGAATTCGCCAGTCTCATTGTTGCATCGTGGGATGAACTGTTGGGGACCCCGAGCACCGAGGGCCCGCGACCTCCTCACAGCCGCCAACTCCAACTGCTCGCATCCAGTCAGCTCGCCTGCGGCGCAGCGGAGACCGCACGCAGTCTTGCAGCAACGTTCCTCCGTGCCTTGACATTGATAGTCATTCTCACAGGCCGGTGCCCTCGATGGACACACGTTCTGTTCAACGAGGGACGGACATCGACCGGCGACTCTCAGCAACGGCTCTGCAAATTATGAGTAAATCAGAATGAAACTCGGTCTTCGTATGGACGGTTTTAAGATAAATTAAAATAATTTTACAATTTATAAAATATACTTTAGATGTAATTTCCTGCTTTTTAGTATTAGTTAAATTTTATTTATTATTTAGTTACATTTAACATTAATTGATCATTGATTTTTTATTATTTATTATTATAAAAATGTAAGTATGGTATTAAATATAATCCTCATCGTGTTAGTATTGATGTAAACATCAACATCAACATAATGAAAATAATTTAATGACTTATGATGTTAAATCTACATTCACATTTTTTTAGGATTTGATAATTAGATTTATTTCACTTTTGCTTACGTTTTGGAATGACTCAAATAATGACATAGAGACTTTTGATATCAACTTATCCAAGATATCTTGGATAAGTTGGATTTTTTCTTTGAAAATAAATTTTCGATCTTCTGGGTCACAGTATCACGATTTCGTCTCGAAAAGGATTCAATATGATTTTTCGACATGTAGAACTTTGACATGTAGAACATGACAGAACTTTTTTAATTAATATTCCGAAAATATCAGATTCAAAAAGTAGTGTTTTGCAAGTCAAGAATAATAAAGATTTTTAGATTAGAGTCAATCAAAATTATTTAATTCTTGATGAAAAATAAGATTAAAAATAGAAATTTTTTAGCGAAAGCGGAGCGCGACGCAAAGCGTATACCAAACATCATATTGAACCCAGATTTAAGCTGATTTAATGAGTTATCTACATTAAAAAGCACTTTAATAACGGTGGAGAAATAAGGCGCTTCCTCAGATGAGAAGCCGAGGTGACGTTTTTGAACACGCTCGGACTAAAAGTGTAGCACAACGACGATGATAATAATAAAAATAGCTGGAGTCGATGGATAACGGTTCCTCGGCATCCTACTGCCACACTTACTATACTTACCTAACATGCTACGAGAGCGTTTCAAGAAGGCACCGTAATAGTGAATGCCTTTGAGTACTCAAAAAAATAAAAAACGAACAAAGAATGTTTATAAATAGGAAAAAAATATAGAAAGAAATATACGGAAATTCCTTTAAAAATCAGTAAAAACTGCAAGAGCGCGAAACTGAAGTAATAATCAACAAAATTTTAACCAAGACCACTTTTAACATAAATACAAAATGATCTTTACTATGATCGGTTATCTATTATAATAGTATCTTATATTATTTCCTTTTTTAATTATATTTTTAGCTTTAATTAAAATCTTTGATTTAAAAAATTAAAATACAAAATATTAATAAGTGATAAGAATTTAAAAAAAATATACGAATAAATCTTTTAAACTCAAAGAATTAAACTTTCGTGCAAATTTATGCACGATGTAAAGGGAGCTTGCCATGCGCGTTCCGTTACATGACACATATTAATACGCGGAACAGTGATGCACGTTCGTCTGACAAATGAAGAAAGTGTCTGGCTCAGATGGGCGTACACGAAAAGAAAATCCAATATTCTATTTAGGTGTCCTCTAGCGAAAGTTCTCAAGTACGATGTACGTATCGCATGCATTGTCTATCAATCAACCGTTTATAACATGCATTTTTAGACATATATTTTTACATTGTCGAAACAAAGTTTCATAAAAATTCAAATGAATTTTTAGATGACTTTTACCGTGTATTAATTATCCAAATTTTTGATTCATTACTCGCGGATTTTCTCGTCTGCTGCGCTCTATCCAAACAGTGTCACGATATTCGTAATACAGCGCATAACAAGATTCTATTACATGCTTACACTGTTAAAAATAAAATGTTAATTTTAACTTAAGGATGAATAGTAGACTTTCTGAGACATGCAAAAATGTTAAAATT
>NW_017304192.1:0-20693 GCF_001594115.1 Trachymyrmex septentrionalis | reverse complement strand
TAAGAATATATATGTATAATATAATATACACATATATACTCTAAAAACCCGTTATTCTTTATTTTATTTCAATAAGCGTAAAAATGGATTTAACGTAACACATTGCTGAGTCAGCGCGCATCCTATATTATTTTCAATACAAATCTCTGGCAAAAGAGGGAGAGATAGCAGAAAAGATGAAGGGATGTATTTTAATAGTGTAGGAGAAATTCAATTTGTTATTGGCATGTAAATCGGATTGCCCTCGATATTTATTGAGACGACATGCATCCTGCTGTAACACATTAGAATGGGAATCGATTGCCGGAATACGAAATCGCATGGGAAATTTCTAGCCAACGATATCGCATTATATCGAATATATACATAGGTACCCTGCATTCCCGATCATCTATGTCTACGTCATGAACATTAATGACCATACAATTCACACGTGCAATTCATGCGTGCAACTCTGTACTCGACTGTACGCACGACGTACGTAAAGCATTATTGATCATCAAAATCAATTTAATCTTGTCGAGTTTAGAATTCGAAGCTACGCGCGAAAATGATCTCTACATTTCTACTCGTGACAACAAAATTGTTGTGCATCTTTCAATAACGGAACGATAGATTTGTTATAAATTTTAATATTTAACTATTATTGCAAATATATATATAGTAGCCAGATAATTGGCTACTAATTAAGAATCCTTTTAAAAGCCAAATAGAATATTATTCTTTAACTCGTCAAAAAAAAAGATAATATTGTAGAATATAAGATATAATAAAATATCGTTTTTTTTTTTCAATTTTCCTCTTTTATATGTATACATAAATATTATTGTAAAAACTAATTGATTTGCTAAAAAAGAAAACAGATATAGTTATGAATATGACAAAAAATAATTAAAACGACATCCGGTGCTGTGCGAATCGAAATTTACGATAAAAATGTCAATTCACTTTTGAAAAAAATTCTCTCGCAATTATTTTATCTGTTTTTATAAGTTTTGAGTTTATATGAGCGCATATTGGACAAAGACGAATTTAATTAACGAGGAGTAAATAATAAAGCGGTAAAAAAAGGAAGCAGAGAGAGAGAGAGAGAGAGAGAGAGAGAGAGAGAAAGAGAATAGAGGACGTACCGGCGATGGTCGATGTCGACAGCGAGAGGACAAGCAGCAGACAAGTCGACACCCACACAACGGCGCAGGCAAGCCCACCGTTGCAGAAATCACGGCGCATCCTCAGCGCATCAAGTAATTTTTGAACCGGCCGCTATTACCTGGAACAGTAACAATTGCGTCTTGATTAAAATACGACCTCCAGCCGTCGCGATAATCGGATAGGAATCCTAATTACGGTGCTGTGGGAATCGCGCTTGTACTCCCACACAATCATTTTCCCTTCTCTCGAAACGAGAACAGACTGGAACTCTGTCCTTCGCTTTAATGCGATGCACTGTTAATAAATAGATGACTATTTCGCGTTGACTGTTCTTTCAAGTGCACCATCTCCGTGAAAAATATCATTATCCGACGTGGAACTTTTCCTTCTTTTTCGTAGTCAACGCGAGTCAGTGCCCTCCCCTTTAAAACCTGGAGAATAACAATGGAAGTTATGTCTCCTTATTCGTTATGCCGCGGGGAATATTCTAATGCGCTCTCTCCTACGTTATTCATGAGCCGAAGTCGACTTTAGATCTACGAATTGTCCAACCATTTTTCATTTCCTTTCACTCGTCTTTTCCTTTTTATGTGTCGTTACAAGCTTGGCTGCGACGTATCATTTCTTTTCATCGCAGCGATTATCCAGGTCGCGCCCGTAATCATCCCGAGATGTTCCTTGGAGGCGACTCGTAATTAAAAATAAAAGTAAAAGAATCATAGCAACTCGTCTCTTGTCTACCGTCAGCGTAATTACAATCCTAAGGTCAATATATACTATCTAATTGTGATATATTTAATATAATGTCTCTGCTATTACTGTGCATAGGAATGTGAACTCATTATTGTCATTATTAATAACATCGTTATCATATTGTACATTGGTAATATTATTTTGCATAAACTAATAACATTTAGGTCATCGATTTAATACTTCAGAATATCTGATTTAAAAAAATAAGAATTGCGATGATTCAATATTGTTTGAAGTGAATGCTTTGCATAATCAATACCGTTGAAAATTATACTTGTGAATATGTGATAAATATTTTAAATGTCATTTTCGATTCTAAACTCTATAATGCAAAGAAGTCTATCTCTCCCCTCACGGGATCGTCTTTAATGCACCGTACTTCGTGATTTATATGGCGATAGCTGGCAAGGCTGCTCGACGGTGAAATTACCGGTGCGTTGCGGCGGTTACATCCTCTGGGAAGTCCTCGAATTTAGGGTGTAGCCGAGAGACATGAATAATGCAACGATAGCGGAGTATAGCCGTAACGCCATGCCACTTCTTGATGCGTGATGGCAATTACATGGAGCAATCGCATCCAGATTATGCCAGATTAATCATTAGTCTGTTGTTGACCGACGAAGACGTGATTTCTACGCGTTGCGATAAACGTGGTTAACGCAAAACGTTTCTCTATTCCAAAAATCATCAACGAAATTCTTTTAGACTTTCATTTTATGACGTCAATTGAGATGGAGAGGATACGACCCGGATTTTATTTCGATACAGCCGCTTTTCAATTTTTTCCAACAACTGTGTAAAAGAATTTACACTGTTAAAAATATAATGGTTAAAGATAGTCCATGCAGCACAGAAACTGGTAGGAACATCATTGCGATCTTTGAAATATCAATGGAATAATCTGTGCTGAATGGGAAAAGACATAATTTTTATATTTCATAAAAACATGGAAGATAAAAGACAGACATATTCGCGTCGACCTAAATAAGAGAACGAACTCGATCGAGCGAGAAAGTTTTCGTTAACATTTATTCACATTTTATTTAAAAGTTTGTTAATTATTTGTGAGATTAAAAATAGAGGGGATAGGAAAATAGAACCAAAACTCAAATTTGATTAAAATAGACGCGCATCTTAGATCATAAAATACGATAATTCTAATATATAATTCAAGAATTAAATGCAATAATAGCTCCGTGTTTTTAAAAGTTAAGAGAATAGAAGAAAAGATGAATTCTCTCAACCTTAAAATTAGATTTATCGAGCTGTTAGAAAAAGCGCATCAGACTGCCGTCGTATTGGATTTTTCAGTCACAGTTACACTATTAGATTGCAAAAAGTAATGGTAACCCAATTCCTTGAGCTAAATAACATTTGGTTTATTTTTAACTTTCACGTGTATCAAAATATAAATCGATTTATTTCTATGATTATTTTGTTTCAAAGTAAATAAAAAACCGTCTATGCATTTAAAAGAGAATAAATTTTCCAAAGTTAAATTGTTTTACTTAAATTAACAGCATATTAAATAAAAGCAAGTAGCATGTGTTGCAGAAATAATTAAAAATAATTCAAATTGATTATAATGTAACATTATGAATTAAATGTATTGTAATTTCTGGCAATAAAAGAATGAGTGAGGAAGTCGATCCATAGTCAGTAATTAATCGTCAGTCTTTCTGCAGCATGAAACAATTTTGCCGTGTTTGCATATTTGAGAGAGTAAACACCACAATATAATGTAGTAATGTTATACACAGAATATGATACGATAAATATTTAAAATATTATTCGAATGGAATGTAATACGTCGAATATAATAATCATCATTGAACAAGCAATTGAATTCAGAAGACTAAATAATCACGGGCTTCATTACGCTAAAGTGCGTTCTCCACGCTTTTCAATCGGTATTGGTTATCGAACGTTCGATTCTCATCTCCAGCACCGAGTTTCTACTCGATTGGTGATATTTTCTTCAATGATTCATATAAGCGACTGCATGCGTCTACTCTCTCACAGTTGATTCACCGGATGTGGGTCACTCGTCGTCATCGGCGTCTTCCTTCCGGATCTTAGCCTTTAACTTTCTATTGTGTCACGACGTGTCGTATGGATTCCCAAATGCGTCATCGTCGGTACACTTTCGTGAGAAAAAGAGGAAACAAAAAAAAGGAAGCTGCCTATAAAAGGAGGCAGGTGGAAGACCTCTTCCAAGGGAAGAATCTCGCCGTTAGTCGTCGGAATTGTGTGAATAAGAAAAGAAGTCGAAGCCACACAGAGCATATACCGAAATTAATGAGTAGGCTACTCCGATCTGTTGACACGAAAAGAAGAAAAACAGAAGATCGGGCGTTATATCCTTTTACATTCTTCAACAATATGTGGTATGGTCATGTAATAAACATCAATATGCGGTTTTAGTGGCGACAATGTTAACAAATAACTGCTATTCGCAGATTGGCATTTATGTGATATTAAATGTGAATATTTCATTATTGAGTTACTGGATGACCTGGGACTTTTTAATAAATCAGGATGAAGATCCATCTCAAATATGCAAAATTCATGAAATTTTATGGCATTTAAAATTTATTTCTACGTAATTGATTTTACCATATTTTAAAGCAGCATCAATTTTAAATCAGTATTGACATTAACAACAATTAAATATGATACTTACACAAATTAAAATACGAAAAACCATCAAAGTCTAACTTTATAGTTTATATTAATCAAGAAATGCTTTTAATTTTAGAATAGTGTAATTTTTCACACAAAACTCAAAAAGAATTTTTAATTTTTAAAGCGTATAAATTTTCAAAAATTTATTATATTTTTTTCAATTAATATCGTCGAATTAAACGATTTTATTCGAATAATAATAATTTTGATGTTTCACCCTGGGGTAATTGCGCGGTCAAACGTAAAGTGCACTTGCCTAATGGCTGAATAGTAGTACAGAAACAGTTACTTACGCGCGAAAGTTATCTCGAGCTTCTTTTGTTTAATGACATCAGTATTTTCTTTTGATTCTATTGAATCATTGCAGCATTATTACATTTATATGCAATTTATAAAAATTATCGCATATCTCATAACAAATGTTACTTTATGTTTTTATTCAAATTATTGTTGCATTATTTTTAGAGAATTAGAAAATTTCTTAGAAAATGTTTTGTCTTATTCGATAAATATTACTTATTCATTTCTACATTGTTTATTACTTTCTTTTTCTCACTTGCGTTTTTGTATATTTTTCCAAATTTATGCATATATTTTTTATTTTATTTCTTTTATTCAATAATATAATATAAATTCATTATTTATTATATGCTTTAATGCCTATGTTAAATTGAATAAATTTCTTTATTTATGTTCAATAAAGAAATTTATTCTTTATCCTTCTTTCTTTTTTATAAACCCTTTATATCTCCGAAAATATTATACATTTGTTTGTTGGTTTTATTTAAAACGTGCTCTTTAAGTCTTTGCAATATTTACGCCTACGAATAGGAATAAGACAGAGCTACAACTTCTCTTTCAAACTGTGCGACTTAGTCACGAAATCCTGAATAGTATAACCCCTGAAAATATAACCCTGCTCACAAAAACATTTCTCAGCCTGGTTTACGATACATTTAAATAAAATATTTAATTGAATGTACAAATACCGAGGGTTAGAACAAAACTTTCTTCCTTCTTCCTCTAAAGTTCGAATTTATGGCGAACACCACAAACCAGAGACGGACCTCTCGTAATGGTCAGAATCCGGCGGAGGCACGTTAAATCTTACGCAAAATGAATATATGGAAGAGCGTACAACGCATACTTAATAAGGAGGAGCCTCGTCGATAGCTCTTTGAAATTACGTACGCGATTTATCTCTTTTAATTGCACAGTACATCTGAGAACAGCGTACATTGATCTTGCAGCAGCCAAAATGGCAGCCGACATAGTCTATAATTTTCTATCACGTTATTAATAATGCATATATATGTTTCGTATATAAATTTTTTTCGTAACGCGCCAAGTTCGTGTTAAGCTTGCATTGTACTTTTTATTATTAATTATTATTTATTATTAGAAATTTGTAT
Source organism: Trachymyrmex septentrionalis (assembly GCF_001594115.1). Classification (NCBI taxonomy): domain Eukaryota; kingdom Metazoa; phylum Arthropoda; class Insecta; order Hymenoptera; family Formicidae; genus Trachymyrmex; species Trachymyrmex septentrionalis. The sequence goes on along the minus strand of NW_017304192.1, from coordinate 14,691 downwards.
TCTATATGGCATCGAAACATGCTTTTTCAAGAATTCAACAATTTATTTGTGTGTAAAGTAAAATAAAACTATTATCAGTTGGTTGAGAGTAAATATTGCAAAACGAGTAAAAACACTAAAGATTGAAGATACATATTTTCCACTCCAATAATATTTTTTATAATTTAGTCTAAAATTAGATTACTCTGTGTAATATGTTTTATATACTTATTTGTCATTTCTTATTCTATTCATAAATTTTTTATTCTTCCTTTTTAAATAATCAGTACATAAGAAAAAGGTTTTATTAAAGAATTACATTGGAATTGAAAAAAAATCATTTTTGGTATGGTAAAATAATGGAAAATTTATAAGCTGTTAAAAAAAGCATATTGTAAGGCAAAATTTATCCAATTCTATTATTTGCTGAATGAAAATTTAAAATTGATTCTCCTTGCATGGAGATATAATCGATATGAGTTCAATCCTGTTCGGTTTGAATATATAATGATGATTGAGCACATTTACATAGAATATTTTCAATAGAAATTCTTCACCCGATTTGGAATTGATTTTCCACCGAGAAAAATGTCAAGACGTTTATAACTGTCAAACTCTTAAATAATTAACGATTAAAGCGAGGAATGTGGCGAACCAAGCTTTAGAAAGAAATAACAAATGTTAAAGTCACATTTTTTAAAATTTAAACAGATATTACTTAACAGAGATTCGACATTTACAACAATAATAGCATTTTAATTCAAAGCTTAGTTATAAAATGTGTAAAAAAATATATAATTAAAAATTAAAAAATTTATTAAACAATTATTTTTCTTAATCCTCTATAAGAAAAAATTATATCCAAATTGACCAAAAAAAAATGTGATTGAAATTAATATTCATTGATTTTTGGATATCTTGTAAAGGCAGATGCATCCATGTAAATCGATGTGAGCAAGAAGCGTTGTAGACCGCCCAGCCCGCCGCGCTGGTCGTTCCGATCTGATTAGCACGCTGATATAACATTCAATTTCCCACAGCAGGTTACTGATAGATTATACGGATACCTTTGGGTGATGTGCGTTCCAGATCGCGTTTCCCGAATACAAACGGCCGGAAGAGTAAACGTGCGATAGAATGGTTCGATGGACGGATCGTTTTTTGTGCACCGCTGCAAATTTTTATTCGGCTGGAACAGCGCGGAAGTGTGTCATCTCTTCACAAAGCTAAACTGTAATGAAAATTGTAACGGATGTTTGGTTGTCAGAACCGGATTTCGAATAAATATAGGTGAGAAACCTAAATAAAAAAAAAACTAATTAAAAAGATATAAAATTTTTTTTAATATAGAAAAGAGATATTTTAAGAAAATAATGCAATATATATCGTTTAATCTTGAATTAATTAAAATAGATACAATTATACTCCAGATACATACAGCCATGGTCAAAAATATTAGGCATTTATATCTAAAATTTTTTTTATCTATTTTGCTATCTATTATAGGCATTATACATAAATTAAAAGGGTTTTTGAAATAAAAAATAATTTATAACAGCAAATGTTACATAAATCAATTTTTAAATTAAAAAACTGTAAATAATAAAGTGCTTAATATTTTTAGTCACGACTGTATCTTATACATTATTTCGCATATTTCGATATATTTAAATGATGGACAGCTTAATAATGTGGAACAGTCGTCTGTCAAGAGAGACATCAGTTTTGCTACTCCAAATATAATACCAGAAATTTTGAGAACTTATGTATTATTCCGCTGTTTAAAAAATATATTATTCCACTATAATAGAAAAGAAAAGAGAAGAGAGAAAAACAAAAATAAATTCCAAGATATAACATTATCACAAGATCAAATAATATAAATTGTGGAATAAATCGCGTTCTTTAAAAAAACAAAAATCTAAGTGACAAAGAAAGAAAAAAAGACATTATACTGTCTCACGCGTGATATTTTTTCAAAACACTGTACTAATGTTCTTTTTATGTTAACAACAATTCGCGTGTTACGTTTGAATTAATAGTATACATAAATAACACAGAATGTGAATATAATAAACAAATAAATAAAATTACTTAAAGCAATTTGAGTTTTATCTCGATTCCACATATTTTAATCGAAATAACAATTGTGATTCTCACAAGATGTTGCATTCGAGTACGACATACTTTTTCGTAGAGCGTGTGAACTATCTTGTTTTATCGTCACGTAATCCCCGTGACGGAAACCAAAGTGCATACAAAGTCGGGACGCGCGAGTTGATGCGAGAAAAAGAAAACTTTTCCACCACGAGATAAAAATCACTACCGACTACTGGCCTCGGTCGACATTGCACCGAAACCAACGACGACGACCCATGGATTTCTACCTACGGACGCTTTCTCCCATGGGACAAAACGCCAGAGAAATTCTCTCATTCGATCGAGTCCCTTTTTTTTCCAAAAACATCGTAATGTTTTCTGTAACATCGCATCACTATCAGTTTAAAAAAATCAACAATGTTTGTTTCAAACCATGTATGTATGCATAGAAATTTGTATGCATAAATTTTTGCATCTGACATTTCATGTCAGATGCAAAGTCAACAAAATCTTTTAAAATTTGCGAAAGTTTGAGAAACTTATTAAATTTAAGTCACCAAAATATTAAGAAAAATTTGTTTGGTCTTCTTTTTATATTTTGAGAGAAAATATGTAAATATTAAACTTCAATATAATGTAGTTGGAAAATATAATTGAAATAATATTCCCTCTATATCGATTTATTACGTACATATATTTCATCTCTTTAATATTACATAAAGTCTTCGAAATAAAGTGGAGGATCTGTAGTAAGCGGTCGAAATAGAAAAAGGCACTTTCAATTTCAATTTTTATTTTATCGCCGTCAAAGCGGACTGTAAGCAACAAATCATATTTAAAATTTTCTATATTCGAAGCCGGCTTGTGAACAAAAGAAAAAAAAATGAAAGAGGCATAAAGGATATAGACCGACGTTCTCTCCTGTCGGAAGTTACGAGCGCACCGCTATTTTCCTCGCGCAACGCTATTGGAAATTCTTTGTGTGCTTTTGAAAGTAACGCGACGGGTGTTATCAGCCAGGCGACTACAAAGTACTGCAGATTGCTGCAGAAGAGCACAGAGAAGCATTGAAAAATTCCCTTTCACCAAAATTTTGATACTTCATCTCGTCGATCGAAACGTCACATCTTGTTATTCTCTTTGAACAGCCAATACAGAAGTGTTACAAATAGTTAAGAAACGAAACCAACTCTCTAAATTTCTTGGATTGAAATCTCACTCCAAAAAAGTAAAAATATTACCACTATTCAAAAAAAGAGTGAAAAATTTGCCCTCTTGAATAAGAGTGACAGATTTTCATTTTTTTTTAAGAGAAATTTTATACTTTTTTTTTACTTTTGGAGTGAGATTTCTTTCGTTTGGAATGAATCTTACTACAAAAAAAAAGAGTAAAAATCTGCCACTTTTATTTAAGATTACAAATTTATCAATAGTGGCAGTATTTTAACTCTTTCGGAATGAAATTTTATTCCAAGAGAAATTTACTCCAAGAGAATAAGGAACATATAAAAATTAAAATATCAAAATGATTTTATTTTGATTCTCAACGTCAATAAACTGTCAAGTTTTGTAACAAAAAAATCATCATTTTGATCATCTCTTATATAAAGAAAAACTTCTGTATAAAAAAACTTTCATGACGTCAAAATAGTCATTTTAACTTTCTCTTGACTTGATGTGTTTCTTGGGAAAGATTCGAATTTGCAAAAGTTGTGTATAAATAAGATTATCGGTCAAATTAATGGAACTAGAATAAAAACCGTTAAAATAAAATTGCGAAAATAAAACCTTTCACTCTATCTAAGTGTTGCGGAACACATTACGACACGTTACGGCGAATTTAATTCAGTTACTACATATTAATGCTCACAAGTTGAGCATGTCTGTGTTTTACTCAGTCGAAAGTTCCTCGGAATAGCGATGGAACGAGCACGCGTGAAGAAAAAAAAAGAAACTGCTTTCACGTCCGCGTCGTGCGATGTGCGAGGACGAGGATATCGCGGAAACAGAAAACATTATACAACGCGGTAACAAACGGCGACTCTGTCGTGATTCGAGGCGAAGATTCCGCTACGCGACGACGCACTCTATTTGAAAATTCTTAGCGGTGCAGCCTGCAAATGCACACACGCGAGTGTAAACGGGCAGGGCAGGGCACGGTTCGGGAAAACGTGCGTTTACACGAGTATCGCATTCCTTCACTGCTTTAGAAAGTATATACGCGCGAACGGGTTACACGGAGAATTAGTCGAGTCGCACAGAAAAAATAGATTGGATAGTCCAGCAAAGTTAAAGCTTGCTGTGCGAGTTCAGCATCTATAACTAAGAAGATTTGATGGATAAGAAAGAGATCATATCTGCAAGTAATTATCAATATATTAATTTAGCTAATTTTTTGCTACAATGAAAATTCTTAATGTAATTTTAAAGTTTTCTTCATTAGCAGCAAAAGTATGAGATATATCTCAGTTAGCACGCTTTGTTAAAAATTTTCATCTATTTATTGGATTGATTTTTATAGGAAGTTATCTTTATTGTATTAAAAAACTTGCTGTGTCCTATTACAACAAATATGATTACAATCGCTAACTTTATTAGCTCTATAACTTTGCTATTTTAACATTTGAAGAAAGTTTGAAGCTGTCCGTATATTACGACTGCAGATTTGCTAAATCAGTCAAGTTTTTGGTTGTTTTAACAAATCTTTATTTTCTGTACTGGCACAATAAAACTTGTGTGTAAAAATTTATCAAAAAAATTTATGACGTCCTGCGAGAGAAGAGAATGCAGATAAATTAATATATATGTAAAGATACATAATATAATATATAAAAATAAATTTATATATCTTTTTTTCAGAGACGAAAAGCGCATAAACGTATAATACTGTTTTCCATGAATTAGGTGAAACTCTATTAAATTACATATATTTAAAAAAAATTAATGTAATTCATGTAATATTGCGTGAGAAAATCGTGAAGAATTTGCTTCAAGAGTCCGTTATAAATAACTGAATTTTTTAAGTAGCGATGCGTGTAATATATATGCACTTTACATGAAAAGTTTTACCGCAAAAATGCAGGAAATAATGTTTGATTACGATGTACTGGTAACGGATAATGGTTATAAAAAAATCTCGGATCCGTCACTTTCTATTTAAGCATTGGAAAAGTTAGAAGTACATGCAACGACGGAAACTCGTTGTTTCAACTATTTTCATAAATATCAAAACGCGCAGTTTACTATTCATTTGTTTAAACAATAAGTAACTCTCGCAGTTTTGTATTCCCATATATTCCGTAAAATATGAGTACGTAAACCGAAACGTAAACTTTTATACGTACAGTGGCAAGCTGAATATCGAGACTTCACTCCAGAAGCGCGATATAAAATGGCGCGAGCCATTTAGAAAAAGGATAAAGTTTTTTCCGATATTTCCCTTATTCGTGGAATATGGATCCATTTAAGCCTCATTCTAATCGCGGCCTGGAAAGTATTCTCTAGGAGGGAAAAGAATTTCTCCGCGCTCATAAATAAATCAGCGAGCGTCTCATGATGAGAAAGAAGAATTTTTCGCCGTGTTGGGAATAAATCTCTGCTAGAAAGTTACCGATACTTTATTTTTTTTTTTTTTTATGAAAAATTGACTCGTTTATGTCACCCAACCAAATATATCAAACAATCGATTAGTTCCATGCAACAATATGTATTTTTTCAGAAAAAATACAACGGTGATTTGATAGAACTATCGATAAACAAACAGCCAATTCATTTTTTTTTACTTTTTACAAATAATTCTTCTAGCTTTCAATAAACTACAAAATTATTATCTCAATAGTTCTGTCAATGTGTAAATTTTACATATAATAGAAAACATATTTTTATTCACTTTTATCAATCTAAAATAAAAAAAAAACAAATAACAAGTAATATACGTAAAACACAAATACATTGAAAGAATTGCATTGAATATCATCAATATGTGACACGACATTACAAAATAAATAGGAAATGTTGTGAAAATGTCATTGAAAATGTTAAAAGATCCGTATACACATAAAAATATTGCAATAAAATTTACGTGCGCAATAACGTTTAAAAATCGAGAAAATTCTTCGCGGAAGAGAAGAATCGTTCGCGGTTATCTTCGTTTATCTCGCACTAAAAGCCGGAACTCACCTCACGATCGTAGTCGTATCCGTTTCCCGAGGACGATGCCGGCGAGCCGGAACTCCCGTGCACAATCCTTTCGATGTAAACCTTTGCGTTGCACTCCGCGTGAAAAATCCGTGCGACAGCACCGCGAGGCAACGCGTCACGACTGCGTAACGTTTATTTACGAACAACGGCACGGCGACGTCGCTCTCTCGTGTGATCCTCCGACGCGCGCCTCTCGCTCCTTCCGTTCAGTCCGCGCAGAACGACACCGGTATACTGGTTCTCGCCTCTCGGTTAGCCCGTCGCTCGACGGCCTCGTATGATGACCCCCTTCTAGAATTCTGTGGCCCTACTGACGACACGATCACCGACGGCGCGTCGCGTCGCGCGACGTCGGGATCGAAATCGATCACGTTCACGAAAAGAGGATTAATTTCGGCGGGTGAAAGAGAGGAGATGTTGGGACAGAATTAACCGCGCAAGCCTAAGGATTGTTCGCGTCCTTGTCTTTGCGATCAATTAATTATAATTGGTTTAATTATAATATTTTTAATTTAAATAATTATATTAAACAAGAAATAAGTGAAAGATAACTAATTTGAACAATCGTCAACGGATACCTACATTTAAAAAAGTAGAATCTTATAAAAGTCCGAATAGCGTTGTTAGATAAAATTCACCTTGTCCGAAAAAAGGCCTTCTTCACTCTTTTGTTGTTGAATTTCTTGGTTTATTTTTTTTTAATTTAAACAATTGTATTAACAAGAAATAAGTGAAATATAATTAACTTGAACGAAGAGTCTAACGAAAGTAAATAAGAAGTAGCGTTGTTAGATAAGACCCACCTTGTCCGAATACGACACTTTGTTGTCGAATTTCTTGGTCCAGTTTAATATTATGAAATAGTTGTCATGTCTGTATTGTTGTTTTATACCGAAATTTTATTCGAAACTGTTAGCCGGATAAATTCGCACTTTAATGATAACGGCTGCGAATTTCGTGTAACGAGACGCTTATTAGTCAGTTGAATTGCCGTTGCACAAGCCCGGAAATGCGCGGTGTCCTGACCGCGACGCGACCACGTCAATAATAAACGAGACGGATTAATCGATGCGAACGAATTATCCAGGAGCACTGTGCGACGAGATTCCACTTGTAATATCGGAAAAGATGCTGTTTCAACATCCGATTAAACTGTTCTCCTCGGGAAATTCATCACCGCGGTCGCAAGAGAAACCAAAAAGAAAAGAAAAAGTGAGGATATGATTTTTAGATAACATTTTAACTGCGATTTTAAATTCGATTTTAATAGAAGTGTTGTTGTAATGTAGAACTCGGTCAAAATTCTTACTTTGATATAATTTTATAAAGACAAAGTTTTAAGACTTTCGTCTTAAAATAATGAACGTATTTCCAGATCGCTACAGGAGATATTTTTACAGTTTAATAAAAATATTCTTGATCTGACATCTTTTTAATTAATATCTCTTTTACCGTTTTAATTGTTATTAAAATGTTATGATTTTTTTTTACACAAAAATATCTCTTAAATTCAAATTAATTTAATATTAATTTTGCTTACACAATAATTAATGTCAATTAAGAAAAATAAACCTATTTTTGGTTGATCTTAAACTTAAATATTTCAGAATAAATTTATATTATATGTATATACATAATCGATTCTATAAATCGAGCACTGAAATTTCTTCGGTCTTGAAACACTATTAAACAGAACTAGAGTAATAATATAGTCGCATATTAAATTAATAAGTAATTTAATTTTTGATGCCAATAAATGTCTTAGAGAGATATTAATAATTTGATGTTAATTTATTTAAGTCCTTAAGTTTCACTTTGCCCGAATATAAGTTTATTTTTCTTCATTGATTTATTCAGTCTAATACGAATTTTAATTGTTAATAATCAATGTGTGTTATAAATATAAAGATATTAATAGCTCATATGTTACATCTTCTACAAGTCAGATGCAAATCTTTTTCTTGTTGCTACGCGGTCGGTGCGACACAGATCGACGCGCACGTTTCTCAAAATCTTGATAATTTTTAATTATTTTTTTATTTCGTTGAATAAATTGTTACTGTAATTAAGGCGCGAGTATGTTGAAAATGAACACGATGCCGGCTCTGGTGGACGAGGAATTCGATGCTCGCACGCGACCCGCTTATTCACCTTTACGGTACTCGCGATACTTTAGGTTGAATCGCGCCGCGCCGCGTCGGCGTGAAAACTGCGCGGTGGAATGCAAACACGTGCTTTTGCGCTTCTTTCTCTCGTGCTTTCGAACGCGTTAAATGTCACTGATGATTTTTACACGAGTCTGACATTCTCGATACTACATTTAGAAAGATATTTAAAAATTTATTCGTTTGATATACGTAATATTGTACTCTATTGAAATAAATCCTTATTTAAATATAACGAAATAAACTTTTATTCCTAGCAAATAAATCATCTATTTTATCTTTTACAATTAATTGAGATGTGCTTCATATAAATACAATATATATTTTGTCATCACAGCCAAATTTTTTTACATTTAGTAAATATTGAAGAAAATGTCATATTTACTTACTCAATATTTTGCTTTTTTCTCACAATGTAGATTATCAGTTTTTATATATCGATAATTGTGATTTAATCCTAAAATTAATTACGAAAATAATAAAAATAGGATTAAAATTGTGCGAGTATAATTATAATAAATGCTTGTTATTTAATGAAGGCCGAAAATGAATTCAAATTTTCCTAAAAATTGGTTTTCCATTGAATTATATACAAGACTTCTATTTGCCTATGTACAAAAGAAAAGAAAAAAACAGAATCTATGTTATAAAGATCGAATATGTTTTCGAAGCAAGGATACATTTATTTCTAAAGAATATGTAAAACTAAAACTCAATCGATCACGTTTAACATAATAAAGAATTTCATTAACTTTATTTACTTTGTTCCAGCGTTAATTTATACATTTGAATAAATAGATAATTCTGGAACAAATTTTTTAAAACATTAAAAATTGGGGACAGATTTTTATTCGTGACTATGAATTCATTATTACTGCGATACTTCCACTAAAGGAGAATCCAGGTCGCTCAAAAAAGCCGTTATTAAAAATGAATATCGGCGATTCTCATATAGACGTTAAATACAACGCATTTTATTCGCATTTTGTTTTGTTGGTAGCATCCAGTTGAAGGTAGAAAGAAAGAGAACGCATTATATTAATGACATGGGAAAAAATTCTTTAGCACAGTATGCACGTGTCGGTCTGGACGTTGAATTCATATAGGCGGTAGAATGCTAGAGATTCTAGAGAATGAGTACTACAGTGAGGAATGCTAGAGAATGAGTACTACAGTAGAAAAGAGAAACACAACGGAGAGGTAGGGGAATCATCCGCTAAATGAATCGTGCACTTCCTAGATGTCTTAAGCACGAGCCGACTTGTACTCGAGCCGGAGCACGAACGTGGCACCGAATGCTCATCGTCGAGAGAAGTGAGGCCCAGTGACCGACATTCCCCTCACTTTTGATCCTTCCACCGATTCTCCGCCCGGATCTCACGGTGACCTGAGCATTGCGAGCAGCCGGAACCGGCGGGCTCACCGCCCTGAATTTCCGCTTGATACAATCGTTCGAGTACGACACGCATAAAATGTATCCAATATGTAAAGGAATAAAAATATAATTAAAAGCATTGCACGTAGACAGTAAATTAATAATAACATAACAGTGTAAAACAGTGAAACTGTAACATGATAGAGGATAAATATAATATACTATATACTCTGTAATATAATACCTGCTGTTTTATTATAATACCTACTAATTTATAATAGTATGAAATATAAAATGTATTTAATAGCGTTGTAAAATAATAGGTATGTAAAATTATATATAGAGAAATATATGTATTATAAAAATTGAACTATTTATAGTGGAAATAAAATTATCCGTTTTTACAAAAAATAATGTACTTTTATCTATAATGGTATAAACAGCTTTTTATAAAGAACGGAAAATTATAAATAATAATAGTATATTTTATAATAGTATATTAGTTTTTATGTAAGTGTGTATAAATTTTTGTAACATTTTATAACATGATAATATCGCGTATATATTATATTTATATTTTTACGGGCGTATATATTTATGACAAAATTAAAAAAAAATTATACTCATAATTTGTTGGTGACATATTTACGATATGAATTAAAAATCAAAATTATTGCTAGATCATTTGGCTTTATCCATACACTTTTTATTTGTACATTAAACTTACAATTTAAATGACGCTATCTAAATTAAAAGTTTATTTCTCCCGACTGTAATTGGTCAATGATTTATTTATGGCTTACTATTTCTAATGACGACTCATTACACATGATACTCGCTACATACTTTTTATCGAGTAAAAAAACAGGTACAATCAGTAAGAGCTCACGTATTCACAGCTCAAATAAACACAGCTCGATAATCCGCTTTATCGTAACTTCAGATAGAGATACACGCATCCCGTTCTAGTAAAATATCTTTCTAAAATATCAAGTAAAATTGTCCTACATCTAACTGCTTTAAACCTATTTGGACATCATAATAAACAAACTTGTATGAGACTACATTTGAAATTAATTAATTAATTTAGAGGTACAGATTCATAAAGAAAACCCTTTACCTCTATTTCTTGTAATATTTCTCGTAATACTTTACAATGCTGTTCAAAGTCTGTTTCAAAATTTCTCCCAAAAAACATGATTTAAAATTTCCACTGTCTTACAAATTAAACAGAGTGGCAAGTCAATTACTGGAAAACCGAACAAGCTTGCTATCAATGAGTATATGACCGTTGCAAAGCTTATTAATTAAAGAAACTGCCTTTCTATTAATATTAAATGATTTGAACTACACGTATGTCTGCCGCTACATTGCTAAAAATACTAGTGCTGCTATCTTGCAGTGACACAGCAAAATTACAATACATTTTCTACTTGTGTGATAATAGATATGATAAAATTTTATAAAAATAAGTAAAAAATGCTTTCAAATGTTGATTAATGTTTGTATCTTATGTGGAATTTTGAATTTTTCATCGTTTAGGTGTGAATTTATGTGTGAATTTTATTAGGTGTTACATTATTGTTATTAAGAATATAAGGTAATTAAATAATCCAAGTGATGGAGAAGCCCAAACAAATCCGTCGTTTAAAAAATCATAATACAATGAACATAATATCTGACGAATAAGTTTTACCAGAGAGAAACCTGAAAGAAGACATGAAGGCCATTTTCCTGTAACCGTAAAATGCTCTTGCGCATTACCGTCCTCTGAAGAAATGGATGTAAATTACACAACAATATTCACTTTTTGTAATGCTCCTGATGGAAATAAATCGATAAAATTGCTGACAACTAAAATCTATCAATTAATAGAGCTTTCAACGATTTCAGCAATTTATTTTCATTAGAAGCATCGCAAAAAATGTCCCAAACAATGACTGTAAATTATAGTTAAATTATGATAGTTATAATTATTTTCTTCTCTCATTGTCAGTGCATTTGATGGTATATGAATATCATAAGCCAATTCGAAGAGCAGTAAATAAAAAATTTAACATATTTTAATTTTATTTAATCTCTTGTCTTTCGTTTTCTATGTTTTATACTTATAAAAAAATTATAATATATTTCTAACTAATAAATATATGCAAATTCAATAAATTTTAATCAATTTTGACGAAAATTGACCAAACAATATTATTAAATAATCAATATAATTGTTAATAAATAATATTCTATTATATCCTTATGATATTCTTAATTTTTCGAAAAATTCAGCCATTGCACGGTGTGTGCATTTGAAAGTATCCTTGTATGCACATTAAATTTATATGCACAGTATATTCAATAATAAGGAGACACACAGAATTAAATTTATCCTAATCTGTTTAATTTATCCATTTTAAAATGAATGTATAGATGAATATAGATGTATGAATATTTTATATATATATATATATATATATATATATATTTGTTCGTATATTGTTATTATTAAATCTATTTTAATCTATGCATACATGTATTTAGGTATAATACATAATATACTAATAAAATTAATCCGTTACCCCAATAAAAATGTTAATTCATCACCGACTTGATGCAACAGTGAAGTTACATCTGCATCTGTATACGATGATTCTGTAATAAATAAATTAAAATTCGAATTAAAGCAAAATAAAGAAACAATTATTAAAAAAATAATTGTATGAACGCATACAGTTTTTTGAAAAATATGCAACTTTGAAAATAAAAATGTATAGATCAAATTTTGTATCTATTATTTAATTATTGTAGATACAAAAATAATTATATTTTTTAAAAAAGACCTTAGCAAAATTAAATTTAAAAAAAAGTAAAATTGTAAAGTATTTTTTAATTAACTTTCTTTTTATCTAATTATTATTCTTAAATCATTTTATTTGATAATGATTTAAAAATAATAAAATGCTCAAAACGAAGGTGTGTACTAAGAGTTAAAAAAAAAGTATTATTTTAAGTAGTATTTATTATTTTAAAATATTTTTTCTGACTCATTTCTTATTTAATATTTTAAGTAAGTAGCTGAGCGCGAGGCATGGCAGATAGCGCAGTCTATCTCATGCCAGAGATCCCGGATTCGATCACAATAGGAACATCACAAAATGTTTACGCTCGTGTCTCCTTTTTCTTAAAAGGCCGGCAACCTCCCGAGAGTGTCGTTGCCCACAAGAAACACTTCTCGAAAAATCTGCCGTAGGAAACCGGCATTAAAACTGTAGGAGAAAGATATAATACAGGCTAGAAGCCTAATGTAAGAAGAAGAGGTAAATTTCTGAAATCTAAAGTACGACATTACGCATTATGTAGTATTTGTCGCAAATACATTTTTTAAAAAAATGTGAAAAAGAGAGGTACAAGGCACTTGTTTGTATGAGCCTCAGTAAGAAAATAGGCCTATTCTTTTTGGCTGAACTTTTGCACCAGTTTTTTGTACTTTTGCATCATCTTTCATCCGCTTCTTTCCTGCTGGAGAGAAAAGTAACTTATTCATCGGAAAATATTAAAAATGTATAACGCAAACATATTATTTTACTTATTTGATAATATGTGTTAATGTTTTGACAGTTAAACATTCGACACGCGACCTCAGGGTTTGACGCGGGCAGACGGACGGAGCGGGGCGTCGTACTTACGCTTGTAGTCACCGCACAATCATTCCATTTCCGAAGCCGTACAGGTAAGGAGTCGCGTATGTCTCTCTTCTTCATATTTCTTTTCGAAATGTAATTGCGACAAATACTAGACAACAGAAAACGTCGTACTTTAGATTCCAAAAACTTATTACATTAAATAAGAAATAAGTCAGAAGTTTTAAATAATAACTTCTAAATAACTGCTTTACTTGTTTTATTCAAAATACATACATAAATATTATAAATAAAATTGTTTTAAATACGAGCGATACCAGACTGATACAACTTATTTAAAATATAATTAAGAAAGGTCAGAAAAATCAAATTATTGAAATAATAAATTCTATCGATAATTTTTCCAAAACTTAGCAGTTTAATTTTAATAGCTCGTGTCGTTTATTGAATAATACTGTAATTATATCGTGAAACATTAAAGAACAAATTTCTTTTATAATTTATATTATAATATCAAATATTTTACATCAGCTAATGCGCTTCTAAAAGACAAGAAGTGAAAAGTAATTTCTACTAGTACGATTTTTTTTTTTTACAAATTGTTCATGTGAGGTGTTTCTGACATCTCAATTATATCTCAATTTTTAATATCTCTCACTGATGGTTTACAATAAAGATTAATAATAATCAAAAGTAATAAAAAGCCACAATGCGTCAATTTTTGTTAAAAATATTACGTACATTGCTGATTATTATGTACATTCCGTGTAATACAAAGTTATTAATAAATTAATAATCGCTTATTATAACATAATTGAAATATTTAAAACTTGACAGATATTTATGAACTGTATGCGTGTACAATATAATGAATCTATTATATAAAGAAATAAAGCAACAACCGTACAATAAAGCTTATTTAGCGAAAAACATTAAAAATGTAACAAATAGATTATTTTCCTTATTTTGTAATATACGTTAATATTTCGACAGTTAGCTAGATGATCGGCATGCGGCCTTGGGGTTGTTTTGACGAAGAGGGCGAACGGGCGGCGCGTCATATTTACGCTCAGTTATCACGCAGTTATTGAAGTCATTCCATTATCGAGGCTCGTACAAGTAAGTGGATATACGCGTGCCATTCTCCGTCATATTATTCATACGATTTCTTTTTACAAAACTGTTCATGTGAGGTGTTTCTGACATCCCAATTATATCTTAATTTTTAATATCTCCCTGA
>NW_017304191.1:0-216 GCF_001594115.1 Trachymyrmex septentrionalis | reverse complement strand
CTTGATATTTGAGAATATTAGCAACTGTTTGAAGAACATTATTATGGTTAATAATAGGAAGATTGCTGTTAATGATAATAGCGATACTGTGCTTCGTGATTCACTGTTCCTTTCGTTCGTAGTATTACTGAGAAGTTTGGTAGATTGAATAGCGTATGTACGAGGATGGTCCCAGAAATACCCGACCTGACGTACAGATGGCGGTTGTTGTATAAA
>NW_017304190.1:0-519 GCF_001594115.1 Trachymyrmex septentrionalis | reverse complement strand
TCTGCCTGGGCCCGATTATGACGTTTTCGGAATTATCGGGTCGATGTCTTTCAAGAAAAAAATTTTATTTTTTTCCTTATTGGGCCTGATCGAGGCGTAATATACCCTATTGAGACTCTGTGGTTGCGGTTATAACATTTTCTGAAAAATCTGGTCGATATAAGTAAAAAAAAATTTGATCTTTTTTTTTCGAATTGGGCCCGATCGAGTCGTAGTACACCCTATGGGGTTAGCCTGGGTCCGATTATGACAATTTCGGGATAATCGGGTCCGATGTCTTTCAAGAAGAAAATTTTATTTTTTTTTCGAATTGGGTCTGCTCGATTCGTAAATCAACCTATGTGGTCAGCCTGGGTCCGATTGTGACGATTTCGGAATAATCTGATCGATATATGTCAAAAAAAAATTTTATTTATTTTTCGAATTGGGCCTGATCGAGTCGTAATACACCCTATTAGGTCTGCCTGAGTATGATTGTGAAGATTTCGGAGTAATCCGGTTGATATCCACTCGTGACCT
>NW_017304189.1:10984-11607 GCF_001594115.1 Trachymyrmex septentrionalis | reverse complement strand
AAGTGGCTCGAATTTGGGAACCACTGCAACAAGGAGCGCGTCCCATTTGTCGTCTACGCTGACCTGGAGTGCATTTTACAGAAGACGGAACCCGACAGGGAAGATGCGTCGTCGTACGCACATCAACGGCATGAGGTATTCAGCATAGGCTACTACGTGCGTTGCTCGTACGATGACGCGTTATCAGTTCCGTCGTGACAAAGATTGTATAGCGTGGTTCGCTCGACAACTCAACGATTTGGCTCATCGCGTGAAAAATATCGTATCCGCCAACGTGCCCATGGAAACTTTGTCGAAAGAACAATGGGAGGCGTACCGTAGCGCGACGCGTTGTCACATTTGTGAGAAACCGTTTGCGTCGGACGACATGCGGGTACGCGATCATTGCCACTTAACCGGTAGATACCGCGGACCTGCACGTTCAAATTGTAATTTAAATTATAAAAATTTATTATATATTCCGATCGTTTTCCACAATTTATCGGGCTACGACGCGCATTTTATAATTAAGGAAATCGCTATAGCATATGAAGGATGCGTAGATGTATTACCGATAACCAAAGAAAAATACATCTCCTTCACAAGACATGTCGATAGCACTAAAGATAAAACTGAAAATAATT
>NW_017304189.1:10183-10926 GCF_001594115.1 Trachymyrmex septentrionalis | reverse complement strand
CTCGATAAATTAGCGTCTTATCTCGATAAAGACAAATTAAAAATTATACGTTCAAAATTTTCAACACTATCGGATGATGAATTTGAATTACTGACTCGTAAAAGTGTTTTTCCGTACGAGTACGTTGACTGTGCCGAAAAATTGCAGAACACCCGCTTACCACCGCGCGAATCTTTTTACAGTTCGTTAACGGGCGATACCGTATCCGAGAGCGATTACGCTCACGCGGCGAACGTATGGCAACGATTCTCCATCCGAACGCTCGGCGAGTACAGTGATCTGTACTTGAAAACCGATGTCTTGTTATTAGCCGACATTTTCGAAAATTTCCGCGAAAGTTGCGTCGCGAGTTACGGTCTCGATCCCGCACATTATTACACCTTGCCTGGTTTCACGTAGGATGCGATGTTAAAACATACGCGTGTAAAGTTTGAGTTGCTCACTGATATTGACATGATCATGTTCATCGAGCGCGGTATATGCGGTGGTCTCAGTCAATGTTCAGGCAGATACGTGCAGGTTAATAACAAATACATGCATTCGTACGACCCGTCGGAACCGTCGTCGTACTTGATGTACTACGACGTTAACAATTTATACGGATGAGCGATGTGTCAACTATTGCCATACGTCAAATTTCAATGGGTCGAAGACGCTGCGAACTTTGACGCAAGCGCGATCGCTCTGGATTCGCCCACCGGTTACATTCTCGAAGTCGATCTCGAGTATCCGCAGCATATACA
>NW_017304189.1:9809-10050 GCF_001594115.1 Trachymyrmex septentrionalis | reverse complement strand
TTCGCGTAACAAAGATCCATCGGGTGCTACAATTCGCGCAATCTCCATGGCTTCGCGATTATATTGAACTTAATACAAATTTCAGAACGCGCGTGAAAAACGATTTCGAAAAAAATATATATAAATTAATGAACAACGCGGTATTCGATAAAACTATGGAGAATGTGCGCAATCACGTTGACGTAAAATTATTAACAAAATGGGGTGGACGGTACGGCGCGGAGGCAATGATTGCAAAACC
>NW_017304189.1:0-860 GCF_001594115.1 Trachymyrmex septentrionalis | reverse complement strand
CTCTTAAAGATTCGGACCTATGGATTTATGAAAATGAGTCTCCAAGCCAAAAAACTTGCCATTCTCAAATGTTCGATCACTTGTATTATCGAAAATATGCAAATAAAAAAAAATTCCTCGGACACGTATCTCTTTTTTTTCGACATAGAATCCGTAAAAAAAGTTTCAGTCAAATCGAAGAGGTGTCGATCAGACAGGTGTTCGATTTGTAAAAGAATTACCCATATACAGGGTGCTAGTTAAGTATGTTGCCATACTCAACAGAGCGATTCTTTGGTTTATTTCAAGTAAAAAAGAGTCCATATAAACATATGTCCTAAACGGTTTCCGAAATAAAAAAAATGAAACGTGCAGTAATAATCTGTTTATTTGAAAGAAATAGACAACTTGAACTACTCAAAAACTAGTCAAAAACAGAAAAACAAAAACAGGCTTCAGTTCTTCTGATAAAATAAAACAATTAGATGAATTGTTAAAAATGTCCATCTTGCGCCATTCATCGAGTCTTCTTTTCAAAGACTGACATACACGCTCCAAGATACCAGGTATGTTACGTATTGCCTCACATTGAAGCAACTATTTCTCAAATCATTCTCATTCTCAATTGGGGTGGTATAAACCAATGATTTCAGATGTCCCCAAAAGAAATAATCTAAAGGATTTAAGTCTGGTGATTTAGGAGAATTTGACTTTGACTTTGTCACTTTGTTTACGGTTGTGCAGATGGTAACTCACGTGAAGCAAGGCTTACTTATGCAGTAAGATATCTCCAACGCAATTTACCGTTTCGTCATCAAACATTTGCGAACATTTATCTGTATTTCGGAAACTAAATTGTTTAGGATTTATCGTTTAGGTAA
>NW_017304188.1:0-466 GCF_001594115.1 Trachymyrmex septentrionalis | reverse complement strand
TACATTTAATTTTGGAAATTAAATAAATATCTAAATAGCAAACATATTATATATAATATTAAAATCATTTCTCAATTAACTGCATTTTAATATTTTTTATTGTTAATTTTACATATTTAAAGTTTTTTTGTATTAATTGTGGTTTTTTTTTTACATTTGTTTAATTTAACATAAATATTTTTATTAAATGTAATGAAAGCATATTTTTTTAGTTTTACAGCGCAGCTTTGTCCGTCCTGATGACGTTAATATCGGTATGACGATATATAATCCATAATAGACCTTCTCTCTAATGCATGAAAAAAATGATTTTGATGTGAACATGTATAATTAAATGCACTTTGATTAAATCAAATACTTGTAGTTGTTATGACAAGATTTGAGATTTTACAGATACAATATTTGATAGACTATAATAAATTATAAGAATTATAGCATATTATATTATAAAAATTTGTTTAATATT
>NW_017304187.1:0-450 GCF_001594115.1 Trachymyrmex septentrionalis | reverse complement strand
ATATCGTATAAAGAAGAAGAGGAAAATTCCAACGGAAATCTTCGAAATGAAGAGGACGCGAACGATTCAACTCTTTCGGCGAAGAAACAGAGAACCTACGTAGCGGCAGTTATGATGCAAAAAACCACCTTCCTCGGGCTGCGAAGCATTGTAAAGTGCGTCGATGCGCGTTTAAAACAATTAGAATATTTATCCGATAATGTTAACAAGTGTGCTTTATATAATATTTAATTCAAGAAATCGAATTGAAATTACCCAAATGTTTCATTAATCAGGAAATTTTAAAATTAACACTGCGTGGTAATTGCGAGGATATAGAACGTAATGTGCGTACACAAATTAGCGACTTAACTTTTCTCGATATGTATTTCAATATAATATTTTTGGAATTAACTTCGTTAAGATATAGCGAAATTTTTCATATAATTCTCTCGAAGCGGGGATCTTCGG
>NW_017304186.1:0-299 GCF_001594115.1 Trachymyrmex septentrionalis | reverse complement strand
TCCTTGTTGACGTCGAAAATGTATACGAATAGATGGCTATGATTATGTGATATTATGTATGTTGAAAATAAGACTTGTAGCTTATACATAATATAGGGTGGGCCATCTATTGGTACGTTTTTAATTGGTACGATTTCGTTCATGTGGCTCCCTCTACTGGCCTTACAGTATGCCATTCGGTTTTTTTAATTGGTACGTTTTTTATTGGTACGATTTCGTTCATGTGGCTCCCTCTACTGGCCTTACAGTATGCCATTCGGTCACCCCAATTATTCAAAAACGTACCAATAGATGGCCCA